>NW_012115544.1:295259-295602 GCF_000951035.1 Colobus angolensis palliatus
GGAGTCTACAGAGACAGGCAGGTTTCCTTGAGCTGCTGTGAGCTCCACCTGGTTGGAGCTTCCCAGAGGCTTTGTTTACCTACTTAAGCCTCAGCAATGGCGGGCACCCCTCTCCCACCCTCACTGCTGCCTTGCAGTTAGATCTCCGCAGACTGCTGTGTTAGCAATGAGGGAGGCTCCGTGTGTGTGGGACCCTCCCGGCCAGATGAGGGATATATTCTCCTGGTGTGCCCGTTTGTTTAAAGCGCGTTTTTGGGGTGGGAGTTACCCGATTTTCCAGGTGTTGTGTGTCTCAGTTCCCCTGGCTAGGAAAAGGGATTCCCTTCCCCCTTGCGCTTCCCAG
>NW_012115544.1:296763-298659 GCF_000951035.1 Colobus angolensis palliatus
AAAAAAAAAAAAAATAGTATGGCATGATGGCGGGTGCCTGAAATCCCAGCTACTCAGGAGGCTGAGGTGGAAGAATCTCTTGAACTCAGGAGTCGGAGGTTGCAGTGAGCCAAAATAGCACGACTGTACTCCAGCCTAGGGACAGAGTGAAACTCCACCTCACAAAAAAAAAAAAGAAAAATGACAAAAAGAGGGAATCAGGAAGCATGCATGAAGGTTTTACCTATGAAATACGTATAAAATATTTAAGCAATTATGTTATCTTTCTGTGTTATTACAGATTATGTTGAACGATAAGGTATGTCTTCCACCCAATGGACTCTCATTTGTTAGGCCAAAAGAAATAAAGGATGATTCCAGAAGAAATATTTTTGTTATATATTGACCTATCATTTCAGTCAGGCAAGTTTGAGCAAATGGAATATTATTGTACAGCTTAAGGTTTCTGTATTTCAAGAATAAGAATGCAAAAGATGAAAACCAATGGAGTCAAACTTCAGACTCTACTTATTTTGAAATTTATAGTGTGAATTTGTTTAGGAGACAATGAAAATAATTAGGAAAAAGACCATCACAAGAAAAGAATAGCTAAAAAAGCCCTCCAACAGAATATATTGAAGAAGATGGCAAAAAGGAATGTTTCAAAAAGTAGAATGACCAAGTACAAGTTAACATGAGACAGTAAAGGACTTTTCAATAAAGTGCTAGCTAAAGCAAATAAAAATGCCCAATCCAGGGGAGTCAATATAAGAGAAATGGCTAAGGAAGAAAGTAAAGCAATTTCTGCTTTTTTGAATGAACCTAATTCCAAATTTAGAAGAAACAAAAACAAAGGATTAAACTATAGATATGTAGAAATATTGCTCTTTTTATAAGGAATTCTGACTTGTAATCATGAAGATGGCCTTGCTTTAATTTCTAGAATCTACTCATGCTTGTGTTTGATTTGTGAGAATAACAAATTCCTATGACATCATGTTCTTATATAACAATATAAAGTCCTATTTTACTGCCCTGTTAAGGCACATGTGGAAATGGGAGAAGATTTTCATTATCACAATGACCTATAGTCTGAGGATTGTGGCTACTACTGGAATGTAGGACCCTGCACCAAGTAGTGGATACTACTGGAATCTGGGACCATGCTTTAATGTACTAAGTTCACAGTGAGGAGTGCACTTAAATAATTATCCCCATCAAACCTCAGTAGTGCTTCTGAAAAGAAACACAGGCTGAATGACCCTTACATCTTGAACACAACTACTTTAACATTCTAACTTTTTGGGGGCATTGTTTAAGAAAAAGGTAGACATAAAGTTTACTATTTTAGCCAAAATGCTGAGATATATCCAACTGTCAATAATTTAGGAGAATAAGCCTGAAAATGAATTCTGATTGAAAGAATGTTAAACTATCAGTTTACTGTGCATATGATGCAAGGAGACTTCAAAAAGATTATGGAAAATATGTACTATGAAAAAACTATGCATGGATTTTGAAATTTTTTTGCATCAAAATAAACTTGTACCAGCTTTTGATAACATGTCTAAACAAGATTTAGGCTGAGGCAATAAGAAGGATAAGACATCCGTTTGAAAAGCATCCCAATCAGAGCAACATGAATTCTGCTAAAAATAAAGAAAGAACAGACATCTAACTTATGGTGAGACTTGGATGGAAGAGTGGTGAAATCACTAATGCTTTACAAAATGTGTAATGGGAATAATACCCTGTTAGAAATTGGTAGTTTACAAATCAGTAACTTGTTTTAAGAAGGGACAAGATGATGTTGAAGAAGCCCACAGCAGCTTATCATCCACATCAACTTGTGAGAAAAAAATCTTGTTGGTCCCCCAGTTGAAAAGGATCAATGATTAACAGATGTATAGAGCACCC
>NW_012115544.1:305779-319683 GCF_000951035.1 Colobus angolensis palliatus
TGGGACTACAGGCGCCGACCACCACGCCCAGCTAAGTTTTTGTATTTTTTAGTAGAGACGGGGTTTCACCATGTTAGCCAGGATGGTCTTCATCTCCTGACCTCGTGATCCGCCCGCCTTGGCCTCCCAAAATGCTGGATTACAGGCCTGAGCCACCACGCCCAGCCCGATGGGATTCTTGAGGCCTTTTGCGTATTGATTTTCTGAGGCCAAATAACCATGCCATCTGATTATTAGAGAATATTTTTATAAAGTTAGCCAAAGCATTAGCAGAAAAATACCCAGGGAAACTTCACCAGAGTCCTCCCTCCACCATGACAATGCTTCTCTTTTCATGCCTCTCATCAAACAAGGGCAATTTTGCAAATGTTTTAGTGGGAAATCATTAGGCACCCAACGTACAGTTCTGATTTAGCTCCTTCTGACTTCTTTTTGTTTTCTAATCTTAAAAAATTGCTAAAGGGCACACATTTTTCTTTAGTCAGTAAAGCAACAAAGACTATTGCCCGGTTAAATTCCCAGGACTTAAGTTGTTCTTGTTTTTGTTTTTTGAGAGTCACACTCTATCACCCAGGCTGGAGTGCAGTGGCACAATCTTGGCTCACTGCAATTTTCACCTCCGGGTTCAAGCGATTCTCCTGAGTAGTTGGGATTACAGGTGTGTGCCACCACACTCAGCTACTTTTTTTTATTTTTATTTTTAGTAGAGACAGGTTTTCATCATGTTGGTGACTTCAGTTGTTTAAGGCTGAACTAAATGGTCGGTGTCATCCACATGAATTCTGCTAAAAATAAAGAACAGACATCTACCTTATGGTGAGACTTGGATGGAAGAGTGGTGAAATCACTAATGCTTTACAAAATGCGTAATGGGAATAACACCCTGTTAGAAATTGGTAGTTTACAAATCAATAACTTGTTTTAAGAAGGGACAAGATGATGTTGAAGAAGCCTACAGCAGCTTATCATCCACATCAACTTGTGAGAAAAAAATCTTGTTGGTCCCCCAGTTGAAAAGGATCAATGATTAACAGATGTATAGAGCACCCTTCCCATGAGTGAATCCATGTTGGAAGACAACTCCATCTTAAATTTCAAAAGGCATCAAGTCAGCAGGGTTTAGATGTTCCTTCAATCAGTAGCCATTACTCAACCAAAGAAGGGCATAGTTCTTTACTATCAGTGTCTTTACAAAAGTGTCTTGGCCTTGATAAAGCATATATAGAAAAATAAAATTTATATGTTTATTTTTGCCTTTTAATTTTATTTTTCACAACCTTTTAAAACTCACCTTGCATCTATATGTAACAATTATACTCATAATAGAAATGTTGGCTTGGGAGTATGCTATTAATTATGAAAACTAAAATATTTATCAGAAGAAAACAGAAATGTTATGGCTTATAAAAAGCAACTTATTCTCTTTGCTATAGAGAAAAGAAAAGTGAAGTTTGGAAAGCTGTGGTACTTACCCAGGAATACACAATAATAACACCCAATAAAAATGTCCTCCCTTCCTTCTAACATAATGTTCTTTTCCTTTCAATAATAATATTTTATGGGTGCATTTTACTTAAAAAATGAATAAAATGAAAACTTAGTTCTGAAAGTGCACTAGTGAGTTAAAATGGTAAACAAGAGAAAATCTTAGTCCTTTAATGTTGGTAGTTCGTCCATGGACTGTGTAGGGTTTCAAAAGTATGAATGTGATTCACATCTTAGGGTTCGTTAGTTCTGAATGAAAAAGGAATTCTAAATTGTTCCTTCTGTAATTTTGTTAAAGATATCTCAGCCAAAATAAATGGCATTTTAAAGAAATATTCATTCAGTTGAAATTTCAGTACTTCCACACAACCCCCATGTCTCATGTGTATGGAAATGTCGCTGGCATCTCTGAGTTCATGACTCATTTAGAAGATAAGTGGCTATGCAAAAAGCTTATACGATAAGGATTCATATTATTACTGATTGCCATAACAGTAATTCACTTCTGCAGCCAGGCAAATATTTAGTTTACATTATAAGAACTACATTGTGAAGTCTACTCTGTTTTCTTAAGCAACAATAGGTTGGGTTATTGGTATTTGCAGTAATCTAATTAGCAGATTTACATACTGACTACTTCTTTAATAGTTTCCTTCTGAAAAGATTCTCTGCATACAAAGTGGGCGTGCATCCTAAAGACAGAATAAAGCAAGTGATTCATCCAGATGCCTTTTCATTTTGTTATTTAAACTAAAAGTTTTAGACAGTGACAAGGACTCTAAGAATTTTACTTCCATTTAATACTTTCATTTTCATCTGCAGTGCATGATTTCGGATAACAAGCTAGCATACATTTCATATAATTATTAAGGGTCACTATTATTTGATGTTTAAAATATCTATACAATGTATACCCACTTGCACTCTGGCATCATTCAGGGTGTTAATGTGTTCTGTTGAACATACTCAGTTTTCAACTACACAGTGTTGAGTTCTTTTTTAGCAACAACATTCCTTTCTTCGCTGCTGAAATCTCTTGAGATTTTGGCACACACTGAACTTCCAATTGCCCACTCTTAAAAATATATATATAATTTTTAATTTATAGGAATTAAGTGATTTTATGCACTCAACACCAATTTTCTACATTATAGAAATTTAAGTAAAATTTTAATTTAAAGCATTTTAAATTAATTTTTAATTGAAGATTAAAACATTTTTTTCAGCTGTGCGTAGTGGCTCACACCTGTAATCCCAGCACTTTGGGAGGCCGAGGTGGGTGCATCACCTGAGGTTGGGAGTTCAAGGCCAGCCTGATCAAGATGGAGAAACCCCATCTCTACTAAAAAAAGACAAAATTAGCTGGGCAGGGTGGCACATGCCTGTAATCCCAGCTACTCGGGAAGCTGAGGGAGAAGAATCACTTGAACCTGGGAGGCAGAGGTTGCAGTGAGCCGAGATGGCGACATTGCACTCCAGGCTGGGCACCAAGAGTGAAAGTCCATCCGCCACCACCCCCTTGCTACAGCTTTGGCCTAGCTAAAGAGTATGCCCACTGGCTAAAACAAAACCCAGGTATTATAGTCGGGCAAAACTGGATTCAAATCCTGACTTTGCTACGTATATCCAGTGGTCTTAAGCAAGTTATTTAGTATGTTTGGAACTCTGTTTCTAATTCTATAAAACAGGAATAGCAATGCTACGGTTGAGCATCAGAGAACTAGATGTCCTGATTGTCCATTCTTAACTTGGCATCACTGCAGCCGTTTTCTTCTGCATGGCTCCAGGGAAGCCAGAAACTGCATTTGGTTGAATCCCTTCTCCTTATAGTTCTCACTTTGCCAAATGGGAGACTCCTAAAAGATCTCAATATAGGAGTAGAAGAAATTTGTATTTTCTGCAGGTGGTTGTTGTCAGATGTGTGAGTGGACATGAGACTCCCAGGAGCATTCCTGTGAGCTGTTTGGAGCTTCAGCACAAGATCTTTCCTGTTTTCTCTTACCTTTAGTGAGTACTGCCCTGACCTTTTCTTGCTCAATCTTTCAACAATTGAGAAAGCTCCTAGTTCCTATATCAACACCTCTACTTTTGGATTATATAGAGTCCCTTCTGTGTAACTGAGTAAAATAGACTAATACACAGTAACATCAAAAAACAAGATAGAAATGTCAAATATTTGAAGTCAACTGAGTATACTGTGAATATGACACAAATATTTATTATTAAGGTAGAAAAAACCTACCACTTGTAAATCAAATGATAATAATACATGTTTA
This sequence comes from Colobus angolensis palliatus, assembly GCF_000951035.1. NCBI lineage: Eukaryota > Metazoa > Chordata > Mammalia > Primates > Cercopithecidae > Colobus > Colobus angolensis. The sequence goes on from NW_012115544.1 coordinate 309,541, forward strand.
TTGAACACTTACTAAGTGTAATACCCTAAGTACTTTAAATTACATACTTATTTAATAGCTACAAGTAACCTTGAAGATAAATAGTACATCACTCTATTTTATAAGTGAGAAAACTGAGACAAAGAAAGGTTAAGTAAATTGCAGGAGAATATATGGGCTGAGTGGAAAAGTAAAATATTAAAATTCAAAACTTTCACTCCAAAGCTGCCACAATTCACCACAATGAATAATATACTGTCTCAATGTCTAACTTTATGCTCATGACCCATATTTTATGTTTTGTGACTGTAATCACTACCTCATGGGGTTTTCTTTTCAATGAGATAGTATTGCTTCAAATATTTAGCATAGAGTGTGCTCCGGAATAGGCATTAACTAAGAGGACATCTATTAAGAGTTTTACCAATGTTATTATTTTTAATATTAAGACTACCTCTAGTAATTACCGTAGTTCATGCAGAGAACTTATCTTGCTCATTTCTCTCTTATAGTGCCAAACATAGTGCCTGACATAAGCAGAATTGTTCTAGAACTCTTGTTACTAGTGTTTAATAAAATATTGCTGGTGAATTTTGTTTAATTGCCTTATTTATCAATCCAAATTTACATAATTAAAATAATCATGGTAAGGCATGAAATAATATTCAGAAATAATAATTGCACTGGATCAAAAAAGATTCACAAATACAAATAAAAAATCAGCATTTTGCACTGCAGGAGACTTCAATTTGCAAAAGCACAGTTGAGATTACCTGGGAGGCATCTAGTATGAAAAGTATCAGGTTTAATAGAACAAAAGGAAATTTGATATTCCATTCAGATGGTGATACAAAATGACATAATACATAAATAAAGTGATATTTCAGAGAGGTATTTCTCAGTAAAGATTGATTGCATTTGTACGACTGATTTATGTTACTCAAATAGCATTACTTTAGACACTAAAATATAAGCAATACAATACTTTAAAAAGGGACTTATATACATACTTTAGATGAATACACATTTATCTATATACACATGTATACATTTTATATTGTCACTCAACAATGTTGAAGAAGTCATTTACAAATTATGCAGTTTAGGTTATAGAATCATAGTGATGATGATCAATGCATTGCTATATTATTAAATTATACAGTTTATTAAATATAAATAAGTACACATAATTTTGGAAAGTAATGCAATCTTATCCTAAAATGATCACATGTGTCTGTAATTGATAAATTGAAGTTCTGATAAAGAAAATAAGAAATGCTTGGATTTACTTTTCTTTAGGTACAAGAAAAAAAGAGTTAAATCAAAACTTTCACAAATATTTCCTAGCCCTTCTTTTTTTTTCCCTCTTTCATATCAAGACTAATTCTTATGCAAATGAACTCAAGACCCTACCTTTCTGATTATTTCTGACATGTTATTAGATGAGAAATGCAAAGGTTCTTGGGCTGGGAACATTTACTTAGCTGGTACATCCTAAGTCTCTATAAAAATAGCTGAAATTAGATACAACTCCTATAGAAACTTTATTTTTTATAATATTAATCTTTTTAACAAGAATTTTGTTAAAAAGTTTTTCCTTTTACATAATAATAGTCTTTATTTCTTTTAAGGTTATAAGGGTCAGAAAGAGAAGAGCTGAAAGTCAAATGTACAGGGCTGTATGATATATAGTTTATTTAGAAAATCTTCAGTCAGTTTCCATGGCAGCTTGAAACTGAATATGTGATAAAATAAATTATTTAAAGTTTAACTTCTCTTTAAATACACTAGAGTTTATACCTCTTGAAGATAGTAAAGAGTCATTTAAGGCTATTTTACATCTATTAATGTATAGTTTATTAATAAACACCTTTTGTATATATTAAAAAACTGGGCATATATAAATTTTAAAAGAAAAAAATACCATATTATGTATTGAAGATTCCAAACTCCAACCATGGGAGCTGTCAAGAGGGATATATTTTTCATTTGTACCCAATATAATTTAAGTTTCACACTCCCCTGCATCTCTGAGATACCAGATTACCTGTGTTTTTTATATCTTATAGCCCACAGCTGACACTTTAGTCACTATGGTAACTGTACTGTCTCTTACAGTAATACAAGGCTCTATCCATGACCAATAAAATCTTGAACAAGGTTCATAAATAACCCATGTGAAAGTGAATCTTGCTGTCACATTAGTTTCCGGCTAATCTGGTTTTGGCAAGTGTATAATTATGTTGATGAAATTGGTTTAGTGGATTGTTTGCTCTGTCTTCCGTAATGATGTAACATGTAGTGACAGAAACAAAGTAGCCTTATTGACTGCCAGAGCTGCAAAATGTAAGGAAAAAGTTTGTTCTTCTCTCTTAGAACTAAATTTAAAATTGTGAGAGCAAGAGGGTTAAATGGAAAAGCTTCTAATCTAGTAAATCCATGTATGATCTCAACGTACCATATAGCATCCAAGGATTTTGATATTTATTTTTGACACACCTCTCATTTTTACAAATTGGTTGTGTGTATATTTATTATGCATATATTAACACATGCATACATGTATGTGTATATATATGTGTGTATATTCCCGTTCTGAAATGTTGTTTATTTTTTGTCTTTACCATGAGGATAATTGTAACCTTCCTGGTAACATTTTGTTCATTATCACTTAGATATAGCATGCTATTACCTTCTTCAACTTAATAATGTAGAAATATATTATCAATATTATATATGTCAAAATTAGAGATACGTTTTCCTTAATTGCTTTATGCAATGTTTATCACCTTCTGTTGTGTCCAATATATGGTATTAATTATATTAAATATTATTAAACTAATATTAAGTCATGTTCTTGGAAATTGTACTATGTGTCAAATGTGTAGAATTTTATAAATTGCACCTAAATTTCTAAAGAAACAGAGAGAAGTGAAGACAGAGAATATAAAATTCAGTTAAAATTTTTATAATAAAATATTTAAAACAAACAGCAAGGACAAAACAATGAAAACCAAATAAAAATCATGTTCGGAAGAAAATAATACCAGTTTAGTTACTTTGTTGAGTAATAGAAGTTTTGAGAATATTTTAGCAGTAACGTATTTCTCCATATATCTTTCTGTGAGAAATGTATAGTTCCTTAAAATTTAATATTATTTTCAAATGAGATGGTTCTATTTAGATACTGGGCAATGTGGTTCGCTGCTGAATTTATTTTAATAGTTAACATATGAAAATTAAATAGGTCCTGCAAGGGACTCAGTATGAGAGTGTATTAAAGAGGTTTTAAAAAACTAAAACCCATTAAAGAAAACATTTGCAACATCTGTTATTTTAAGTATACAATATTTTTAAATCTTTAAATCCATATGCCAGAAAAATTCTAGGCAATACAAATCCTAAAGCAATCTCACTTTATACAAGAATAAGTCTAGTAAAATATAGCTGAACAAATCTTTAAAATTCATTGTTTTTCAATTCAAATGAATATATAAAGCAATAATTAAATCTGCTTTCATAAGTGAAGCTCAAATTTCATTTTTAACAATTGCATCTTGTAAATATAAGATCAAGAAAAGATTGTGGTTTTCTAACAAATCTATGACACTATAATATTATGCTCAATAGGAAAAAAATGGAATTCAAATGGGGAAGGAGAGAGAATCATTTAGGAATAAAGGAGCACTATAATAGCTCAATTAATAAACATACTTAGTTCTAATGTCCTGTTTTGTATTCAGAAACCTTACTTACAGGGGGAAGGTGATTTGAAAGCTATTAAAATATTTTATAATTATTAAAAATAAAAGTAGTCATGAAAATGGCATTAGAAATGCTTGAAACTCCATATTTACATTTTTCTGATAAACAACAAAAGGTTGAGACAGGAGAGGAAGAAAGTCAGTTGAGACTGTGTTAGCCCAGGTTCTGGTTAGAAGGGGAGGTTCTAGTTTGTGACCTGAATGTAGTTTACTCTCCAGGGCCTGCAAAAAAACACTTTGAAAAAGGTTATCACATGAAACTTAAATAGGTCCTTTACAGATTCTACATTTCTCCAATCACAACATTTCATTTTTTACCTTACAGAAGACACGTTTACTTAAGCCTTTCTAATGTGGAAAGAGTTGGAATTACATAAATATTCCATATTCTTTCTTTCTTTTTTTTTTTTTTTTGTCTTTTGTAGTTGTTCATTCAGTATGGATTGACTTCTCCTTTAGCTGCCTGTTAAATGCTTGTATAAAACTTAGCCAGTAACTTATCTCCTAGGAAGCCTTTTGTGATATCAAGAGGTAAAGTTGAATACTTTTACTGCAAATTACTATGGTAATATTTGGTGTGCAATTATTACATGCTGTTGGAAATTATTTAAGTTAGGGAACCTGACAGCAGACAGCTAATCTTTGCTCTGTAACTGTGTTGGGGATCCTGAGGCCACATTTAGTCTCAATGATTTGCTAGAAGAACTCACAGGATTCAGAATAGCTGCTTTGCTCATGGTTATGGTGCAAGAATATAAATTAAACTCAGCAGAAGGAAAAGACGCATGGCAAGAAGTTCAGGGGAAAGCAGGCACAAGCCTCCAGGTATTCTTCCCCAGTGGGGTCTCACAAACATTCTTTAATTTCCCAGGAACGTGTAACACACATGCAAACTGTTACTGACCAGGAAGCTCTGATGCTCAGGGTTTTTACTGAGAGTCATTTACTGGGGATCTGCAGAACTGACTGCAGCCATTCAAGATTTTACCCCTGTCCCCAGAGCAAAATCAGATGTTCACCATAAATCACATGATCAAACTTGTATTATGTGTTCCAATGCCTAAGACACACAAAAGCATTATTATCAGCCAAAATAGTCCAAAGGCTTAGAGTTCATCCCTCAGGAGGCAGCCAAGGTACAGGCCTTTTTTGGCAACGTCCCAGGTCCCAGCAACCCATACCTTTTGAGTTAACTCCTTCTTGCATGGTAGCTAATTTCTCCCAAACTCACAGGCTTGAAGCAACATTTATTACCTCATAGTTGCTGTGGATCAGGAATCCAGGTGCAGAGTAGCTGGGTCCTCTGCTTCAGCATCTCTCTCAGGAAGAGATCAAAGTTGGTCAGAGATGTAATCACCTCAGGTTCCACTGGGGAAGGATATCCATCCGAGCTCAAGTGATTGTGAGAAGGATTTATTTCCTTGTGGGCTCCTGGACTGAGGACCTCAATTCCTCCCTGACTGTAGACTAGAGACTGCTTTCTGTTTCTTGCCATGTGAGCCTCTCCAACATGATAGTTTTCTTCCTCAAAGAGAATGAGCCTAGAAGTCAACAGAAAGAGCATGAAGGAGCTAGCATCCTGCTAACAAGATGGGAGTCACAGTCTTCATAACCTAATCTTAGAAGTGACATCCTATCACTTTTGACATAGCCTGTTTATTTGAAGCAAGTTTCTAGGTAGACCGCACCAAAGGGAACAAATTACCGAAGGACGTGAAGACCAGGAGGCATGAATCATTGGCAACAATTTTAGAAGCCTGTCTACCACACTGCTGAACATGAAGATTTTTTATAAAACATCCAGGATAATTATCGGGACCACTCTGTGGCCATGGTACAACAAGACAAAAAAAAAACCACTCAGTAATCATATCTGAGCACAAAGAGAATGGTACAATACAATCAGAAAAATAACCAACCATGGCTTTTCTTTGACTAAAACGTGTCACTGCTGTTATTCACCTATGCTAATACTAGCCGTGCTTTGTTGCTCTAGCATCCTAAATAAAAATTGATACCTGATTATGAAATTGGCCGCACCTCTGAGAGCATACAATCTAGAATAACCCTTCACTTCTTTAAACATTCTCTAAACCAAAACTCTCTTATGTCTCTTCTAAATCCTCCTTACTGATATGCTTTTTGTCTTCCCATGGTATGGCTTCTCCCTTACTGCAGCAAGCAGGTCAATCTAACTAGCTTTACTAGGTTAGTTAGATTAGCAAATCTAACTAAGTGCTCCTACTTAGGTGCTAGGTGACTCCTGTGGTCTCTGTCTGGTGGGCATTAATATGAGACTTTGTGCTAAGAAATTTGCATATACTATTTTATTTTAATCCCCCAAATAAAGATCTAAAGCTTAGTGAATTTAAGTCACTTTAGCTATGACATAGCTAAGATTTAAACACAGTCTATCTCTTGCATGAGCTGTAAATCACTCAACACATTATATCACTCTTCCACTAGGTTTTGCTATATACTATAATAATGATGTAATAATATGTTTTTATGTATCACCTGTTACTCTCTAATACTTTCCCTGGAGGAGATACACTCTTTTATAGTTCTATTGAATGAATAAAATATTGCAATGAAACACATATGTATACATTTTACATTTTATTTTAAATCACTTGTGTATGAAATTAAGTTACATTTTTATCAATGACCTCTATCCTGGAATTTCTTTCTATATTTCTGATGCTGTCTTGGAGTTTTCCGTTTGTTAAAATGAATGTCTATATCTTGTTCTTGTTCTGAATTTAGTCAGACCTTTACCACTACTTTATCTATCTGATTCTGGTTCATGCCTGCCTTCCTGTGCCTCAGTTCCTGTCAATTTACCTTTTAAGTAGATTTGGTCTTCTGGAATTATGGTGTTATTTGCTAATCTAACCCATCTTCATGGTGTTTGTATCACTTGGATCTAAACCATGAAGAGAACAGATTTCCAGGCTTCTAGGGAAGCTGTTCACATGTGATGATATGTGATGCTCACCTGTTTGGATCTCCCTTTTTTGCCTAGTTAATGTCTTGTTTAAAGACAATTTTTGTCTGATCATTACTGTCTCTTTAATCTATTTTTTCCAATATGATCATTTCCTCTTGAGGTATGCCTAAGCCCTGGACGTGACATGTCCAGGTATTGGATTACTTAGAAAAATGTTTATGCTCTATAGCTTTAATATAAGCTATCTTTTACCCCAGCTTCTCTTCTGAGTCACAGCCATGGTGATGCTATTTGCTGGTACTAGATTTATGTACCACGACTACAGCATCGTTTAAAATATGGTATTTCTATATTGTAAAATCCATCAGTAGTCCTCTATTGCATATAGGATGCTTTACTCTCAGGCCTGTTCATAGTTCTTGTAATATGCTTTCTTCACTTTTCAAATCCATCCTCAAACCCCTCAGTATATTATCTCAGTGCAGTCAAAACTGTATATAAGCCCCCCAAATGCATGTGTGTACATAGATGCATATATATTTTTAAACCTTGCTGAGGTTCCAATTTATGAAGTATCTTTTTTATCACCACTAGTCTCCAGTGACCTCACCTTCCCAGTGTCTAAAACACTATTATCTAAACACAATGTGAAACTGTCATTTGAAACTTTATACTTTACTTGAACTAAATTTTAAAGCCAGTACACAGAACACATTGTTAAGACCTTTGAACAGTAACTTGTTAAATTACTAAGAAATGAAATAAAGCACTTTAAATTATTCATTTATATAAATAGTTTGATGAGTCATTTGTGAATGGATAGATATCCTAATTTTGGTTCTCTCAGAAGTAGACTTGAGACACATCATAGAGTGCAAATAAATTGTTTGGGAAGCAATTCCATAAACATGATTAAAACCCTAAGGAAATAACACAGGAAAAGAGGAAGAAGCCAATAAAGGGTGCAAACCAGATACCACTGTGGGCAAATAGAACTCAATTCTGCTGGAGAATTTTGGAAAACTGTTTAGAACACAGGCCCAAGATTTATCAGAATGAGGTAAGCATTTTCCACAAACTTATGACAGTCATCAGCTGAAGGCAGCACTTACAGGGAAATAATTCCCCAGAATTCTCAGTCTGTGCTTCTCTCCCAGTGTACGTTGGCAGAGAGGGCTCTGGTGCACAAAGAAAGCCCTTAGATAAAAAGAAGAGAGTGCTGAAAGTTAGCATTTGGGACAGCTATTATGGAAGTGGATTTGAAACATCCGCTACCTAGGTTAAGAAATTTATGAATACCTATGTTGGTAATACGAATGTAATAATAAAAAAGTTATTACATTTTTCATTTTTGTGTGATTTATATTTTGTTCTTTGTTTGTTTGCTTTTTTAGAGACAAGGTCTCACTCTGTCATCCAGGCTGGAGTGCAGTGGCATGATCATAGCTCACTACTGTAGCCTTGAATTCCCAGGTTCCAACAATCCGCCCACCTCAGCCTCCCAAGTAATTGGGACCACAGGCACAAGCCACTACACCCAGCTATTTTTTTTTTTTTTAAGAAACGGTGTCTTGCAATGTTGTCATGGCTGTTTTAGAGCTCCTGATCTCAAGAGATCTCCCTGCCTCCACCTCCCAAAGGGCTAGGATCATAGGTGTGAGGCACTGTACCTGACCCCAAGTACTCTGACAAAAGACCTTGTTAGCAGGTGTATTAGTCTGTTTTCATACTGCTGATAAAAGCATACCTGAGACTGGGTAATTTATAAAGCAAAAGAGGTTTAATGAACTCACAGTTCCATGTGACTGGGGAGGCCACACAATCATGGCGGAAGGCGAAAGGCACGTCTTACATGGTGGCAGGCAAGAGAGAATGGGAGCCAAGTGAAAAGGGAAATCCTTTATCAAACCGCCAGATCTCATGAGACTTATTCGCTACCATGATAACAGTATGGGGGGAACCACCCCCATGACTCAATTATCTCCCACTGAGTTCCTCCCATAAACCTGGGAATTATGGAGCTACAATTTGAGATGAGATTTGGGTGGGGACACAGCCAAACCATATCACCAGGTAAAGGATTTTAAGTATGAAACCTGAAAAAAAAACAGGTATAAAATTGCAAATTACAATTATTATGTTTTTATTACTTCATGTAGTTGGCCATCTATTATAGTGCTGCTTAAAGTGTAGCCTGCAAAGTATGTTACTGGTCCATCATAATAAAAAGTGCTTGAGTTATAATTTAGACCAGTAGAATACCACTCAGAACAGTCGAGATTTCAATTTACCTTCTGCCACACATTCCTTGTCTCTCAGAGCCAGGAACAAAAAAAATTGTGGACCAGCTATGTTGAGATGTATAAACTCATGAAAACATTTTGGTCAACTATGTAATTATATGTCTTTAAAAATATACCTGTCTATTACTCTGCTTCCATGTCCAACAAACAGTTTTCAGATTACAATTCAGTTTCCTACATAACTTCTTCAATGTAGAAAAATTGGATAGGTCAATTAAATTCAATGTTATGGTTAATATATTGTTTATATTTTTACTCTAGATTAATAAATTATACTTCTGATTCATACATCAACACCATGTACATTTTAGTAGAAGGTCAAACTCCAAAGAGAATTGTCTTCAGGTGTGCTAATGAAATTGAACTTCTGGAAATCTGAAGCTTATTACCAGGTCCTGAAATACGATTGTCAGCTTGTGAAACAATATATTGGAGGTCAGTGTGCCTCCACGTGTGATAGTTCTTCCTCACTTCTCTGCTACAGTAAATGGATCTTAAATGACAGTGGCAGGATTCCTTCCTCTTTGTAATTCTAGAATCTAGCTTATTACAGGAGTTCATAGAAGTCTCTTGATAACAGTTATAAATGGATGCTCAAAGTACCTTTGAAAAGTTGTCCAAACTTGTTCATTATCAAATAAAGACATAATATCCACAGAGGTGATGTCAGTGGACAATAGTCATTTAGTTAAAGAAAATACTAGATCCAAGGTTTCTTAAATTCCATTCCAATTCTTTATCCCCTTATCAAACTCAACTTTCCTATATATATGTATATTTATTTATTCATATATATGTGTAAATGTATATAAAATCTCCACTAATATTCAGTTTCCAACATTTACCTAGTATGTACTAATATAGCTGAATGGATAAACATATGAATTATATCATTATATCTTTCAAATATTTAGTTTTTTTGCTAAATGAAACTAAATAAATCTATTGCTGTAATTCTAAGAGCTAACTCACTATACATAAGTGACTTTTACATAGGGTATATTATAACTGACCCGAGGCCGAGACGGGCGGATCACGAGGTCAGGACATCGGAGACCATCCTGGCTAACGGTGAAACCCCGTCACTACTAAAAAATACAAAAAACTAGCTGGGCATGGTGGCGGGTGCCTGTAGTCCCAGCTACTC
>NW_012115544.1:320252-357155 GCF_000951035.1 Colobus angolensis palliatus
AATATGCTGTACCTAAAAAGATGTATTCTTTAATAATAAAACTCCGTGAGTTCTAAACTGTTATCATTTCAATTATCTTATTTTAAATATGGAAGAAAAAATAATTCAAATATGTGTTATACATTACTCATTTGTAGTTTCTCTGAATATATTTTGAAATTCAGGTTTGGATTTTGTAGATCAGATCAGTCAGAAGACAGGTTCTTTAGAAAGGCTGGAAATACACTAAATTGAGAATTTGCAAAATTAATTTAAGGTTTTAGATAAATCAATGGGACTCTGTTTGCAAATTTGTAAAACAAGAGCTGGGCAAGGTGACATGTTATGGTTCTTCCTACATCTAAAATGCGGCAATTTAGATTGAGTCTCTGATGATGTGGATGTGACTGTCAAGGAGAGAGTGTGAAGTGAAAAAAATAACCTCATAGATTTCTGTGATCAGTTCTATGATGCAGCACTAAGGGACATGTGCCAATGGGTAAACATTAAAATGGTAAAACGTAGTGTGTGTAGATCTGCCCTCATATTGGGAATAAGAGAGTAAAGTGGTCCTCAAGAAAGTATCGAGTATGCCAATGTGTGGTTGATTTACTTGAAGAACGTTTTCAAATGAAGGCAATGGCTAAGAGTGAAAAGGAAAAAAGATGATTTGTTCATCAAAAGCAATTATATGACACCACAGGGTGAGAAAACTTAAGCATGGTAGCTAATTTGCCCTGTGCTATTGTACTTAGTACATGCTTGCCACTATTTTCTATCATGTGTTTGATGTCTGACTTGATGCCTGTAGTTGTTTTCAACTTTTTCTTTTTTAGTAGATTAGAAATTCTTTTGTTTTACTTACCTTCCTTACACAACCACACATTGACATTCCTCACAAGGCTGATGCTCAAAAAAATGTATACATGTTAAATATTATGAGACCCTCTAAAAGACTTTGGGTCATTAGTTTACTAATTATGTGTAAAACCCTTGGGGGAAAATACTTGAAATTATATGAAGTAGAGAATCTAAGTTTTCTCATAATATAAGACCTCCCCATTGCATCTAGTTATGGACATGGTATAAAATTGACATTGCAGCTTACAAGAATATTCTTTAAAAGACAATGCTCTCTTTTCTCCTCATGATTGGAGCTAGAGCAGTTTACACAAGTGAGAGGACCTCAGGAAGAGAGGCCATGAAAAGGGAAAACAAAACAAACAAATCAAAACAAAAAAATCCAAAGAAAACACTTTGGTGCCTGAGAATTTTATGAAACAAAAACTTTAATAAATCAAAAATACTTTTCTTTTTCTTTTTTAAGTTATTATATCTTTGGGCCTCCATTACTCACAGTTATATTTTTCCTAATTGAAACACCAAGCACACAGACTATTTAAAATCAAGGCAAATTCGACAAACAGAGAGAGTGGCAAACTGTATGAAGTGGCTAAAGAGATATGCAAGGATCAGGTCAATTTTAATGACTGAAAGTTGTGCTAAGAAATTTGCACTTTATCTTACCCTTGGGGAGAACCATTGTCAAAATAAGTCAGGGTGAAAACCAATTGAATTGGCAGAGTAAACAGTGTGACAAAGTTAGATAGTGTAAATGGCACAACTTTTGGAAAGTTTAATTTTGAAGGTGTTTGAGAGGACAAAATGACTTTGAGCTGGATTTCCCAAATAGATCACCAATAAGAAAGTCAGATGACAACATTGGTTAATAAGATAAAGAAGGTGAAAAAGGACATAGAATAGGCAGATAGAGTTGCTTTCACCAAGGTCTTGAAATAAAATTTAGGGGACCTTGGAACCATGTCCCATGTCATATTCCCAAAATAGATGAGATAGCAACCAAAGCTGTAGCAGCCAGCAAGTAATAGGTTTGTTTGCAGGGGAAGTAATTTTTTGGGGAGCAAAGGCAGGATTACATTATGCCCATTTGAGAAGATGCTGAAAATGTATGGGGATTTTATTTTAGCTAATATTGGGTGTGTCACTGAGCATTGGGAAGTGCTTGGGGCGGGGAGATTAGATCAAGGAGGAGTGAATAGAAGAGAGGAGTAAAAATGAGAAACCAACGTGTGATCATTTTAGAGCACTCAAGGATTTAAAAAATGTTAATATGGAAAAGTTATCTGAACTCCAAAAATTCCAGCAGGTAAGGGTTGATTGATTTGATTTCAGAAGGAAGCTGTTAGGAATATGTTGAGATCTCTGGTGGATGGAATGGGGCACTGAATAGTACTGACAATCCCCAACCAGGAGAGAATTTAGCCTTTCCCTAGGTTAACTGTGATAACTTATTCATCTATATATTTGCATATTATGCAAATAGTTCGATATGTTTGGGAAGAAATACTACAAATCTTTTCTCTATGACAAAGTAAGTTATTTAAATTATCAAATTATGGATTATCCTCAAATAAGTTTTTTTCAAATTATAATCTTTCATATTTGTTATGTATTAATCTCTACAATGCATATATACCTATTGAAATTTTTTGTTCTTTTTTCATACATAAAGGCACATAGCAAATAGTATTTCTAATATAAAGACCAGTGAGATATGCATTTCAAATTTCTTAAGAATCAATTTTCTTTGTGATAAATTCTGAAATTGTCATTATAGTACAATACTGGTTATTTTGCTAACTTTTTCTTATTTCCAGAACAGAACATTATTTGTATGCTTATTGAATACAAAAAAATGTGTTTAGGAGTACTCAAGAATTGCATAGGTTCATGAAATGCATTATCACAGGTATAGTGTTTATATGTCAGAATTTCAGTAAAATTTATCTTAATTTTTCAGTCACACATGCACACATAGGCAAAAATGATTATTTCCTTTAATATTAATCATAAAATATTTGTGTGAAAATTACTATTCATATAATTTCAGTTGCTTACAGAAAATACAAATGAAGGAAAGAACAGACATGATACTTCTTTGTTTTTAACCTATAGAAAAAGAAAAACACACATGTTATTTTATTTCAACTTTTTTCTGATTCTTTATTTTTGAGAGTGTAATAAAACCACCCCCTGATGAAATAATGATTTCTCATATAGTAGGAGGTAAAACACTTATCTAAAGTTTTAATGAAAGAATAGGAGAGTATGATGGCTGCTTAGAGGCCAAAAATAATCCATCATAAATATAGAATAATAACCAGAAATTTGGAGAAGTACAGGAGTGTGATATGAACACATAGCTATCATTCCTTGAAATGATGATAATAACAATTAACCGAAGTTTGCACTTGTTACATTTAGGCCTATTCAAAGTTTGATTCCTGAGCCATGTGTCATTTGCTCATGTATAGAGTAAGGTTTATCCTCTCCTAACGTCGCAGCATATTTTGTGAAATTAGATTATATTTTAAAGAGCATCGTACGTCTCCTCTGACACCCCTTGACCATTGATTCAAATGACTCATATAAGAAATCATAAAAGTCTTCTTAAAAAGATGGCAAGTTACAATTCAGAGAAGTTTTGTGGATACTAATATTGTAAAGTGATAAAGACTAAACAGGAAGTCATTTTTTCCCTGGAATAAATTTATACTTTATGGAGTATGATTGTTTTCATTTATTCTGATTTGTTTCATCTTTGATGTCGATCTGGAGTGAACTAAATCAGAGAAAACCATCTGCTCTCTCATTTCCTCCTGGAAAATCAGGAGAAAAAAGACAAGCTCTTTTAAACATCTCCTTAGTTACTGCTGTCTTCTGCATTTCCCCTAATAATGAGTTTATCACTTACATCTTTAAATAATAATCTCATTGAAATGCAACAGATATTTTAATTGTATTTATCTCCTTTATCACATTCTGGCAAAATTACTCTTTATATTTATGATTATAATAGCATATTTATAAATATATATTATAATAACATATTTAATCTATTTGCAGTCATATTTTAATAATGAAATTAATTTTTAAAATAAAAGATGAGTTTAAATATTTATTTGATAATATGTATACGGAATTTATTTTTTTCCTAAAATAATAAGATAATTGATTACATTCCTTCTATTTTTGTTGTATCAAAGTATTCCAAATTATTCAACATTTGTCTGAACTTTTATAATTATATCTGCTTAAATGTGTAGGTTTTTATTGTATTCACAATTAAATTTGTCTGTTTTTTAAGCAACATAATGTGGCAACCACTAGAAAATTCAAATACACTGGATTATGACTAGTTTTCATAATATCTGAAAGAATGTGCTCTTTTATTTTCTTTATATGAAATAAAATATCTCAAATAAAATATTGTATATTAGGTTAAAATAACGTGGTATAAAATGGGTTAAAACAACCTAATTGTATATTAGGTTAAAATAACGTGGTATAAAATGGGTTAAAACAACCTAATTGTATATTAGGTTAAAATAATGTGTTATACAATGGGTTAGAATAACCAGTATAATCTATTACAATATTTTAGAAAGCTTCCTGGCTTTCTAAGCTGGCTATTGTCTTTATTAAATTCAAATATCAAAATCAATATGCAGTCAATGTAATAGAGAAAAAGCCTTCACAGAATAAAAACAAGATACACTCATTTCACACTATTTATTAAAACAAGCTTTTAGCTCTTCTTTGGTAATAATCTAAATTATGTGTGATATCAACATATTGAACTCTATATTCATAATGTTAAATACATGCAAAGTTTCTAATTGCAAAAAGAAAAAAGGGAGAAATACTCATTTTAAAAAGTCTTAAGTGTACAAGCATATAATGTAAAAGAAAGCAGTACCTGGGAGTTACAAGGTACGAGATCTAATTAATTAAACAATACAGAAACAAAACAATATAAAAGAGAAAAGTGAATCCTGGAGTCCAAGAAAAGAAAGATAGGTAGTGTCTTAATAAAATATAAGAAGGAGAAGAAAAAGATATAGTTTGGAAACAATTACAATGAAGTCAGTAAATAAAAGAAAGATGATGACAGGTGAGCTAAGAAAAGATCAAAGTATCAGTGAACATGATGTTAATAATGATAAGTTAAAAAAACTCTAAAATTATCAGCAAAGAAGGCATCCTTAGAGGGACAAACACTTTATAGACTGCAACTTAAAATTTAAATGGACTATCTGGAGGGTAAGGTTTATTCTCCCTTAATGTAACAGCATATTTTGTGAGAGAAGAGTATATTTTAAGTAGCGTAGTGCCACTCTTCTGACTCCCCCAGAATACATATGAAAACATGTATCCTACTTACAAATAGCATATATATTATAAAGTAATTTATA
Organism: Colobus angolensis palliatus; assembly: GCF_000951035.1. Lineage (NCBI taxonomy): Eukaryota > Metazoa > Chordata > Mammalia > Primates > Cercopithecidae > Colobus > Colobus angolensis. Next base: position 325,508 of record NW_012115544.1, read on the forward strand.
TAATTAACTAATCATTCCAAATTTCTTATTAAAAATCATGTCTTAAAATAATTATGCTTACAATGTATTACTAAAATATCTTAGAAAAATCTAAACGGCATCAAATGAAACAAACATGTGAACTGAAAAGAATATACTATAGTCACACTATGTGTATTAGGGATATCCAGAGAAAAAGCACCAATAGGAGATGACAGATAGACAGATAGATGGATGGATGGATGGATAGATAGATAGATAGATAGATAGATAGATAGATAGATAGATAGATAGATTTAAGGAGATTTTTAATGGAAAATGGCTCACATGGTTATGGAAGCCATGATCTGCCATGAGCACATCTAAAGAAACAGAAAAGCCAGTGATTTAATTCATTTTGAGCTGGAAGACCTGAAGGTTAGGGGCTTGGGTTGTGAATCCTGGTTTCATTCCAAATGCCCAAGAACCAAGAGCACCTATATATGAGAGCCAGGAAAAATGGATGTCCCAGCTCAAATAGAGAGAGTAATGAATTCATCATTCCCCTGTCTTTTTTTTTTTTCTTTTTGTGTTTGAGCCCTCAAAGGATGGGATAATGCCCACCCACAATGACGAGGGATCTTTTTTACTCAGTCTACTGATTCAAATGCTAATCTCCTGTGGAAACACCTTGACAGAAAGACCCAGGAAAAAACTGTCAGTTATCTGGGCATCCCTTAACCCAGTCAAATTGATTTATAAAATTAACCATCATGCCATGGAAGAAGGATGAGCCCCTCAACACAAATTTGATTTGGATGTCAAGACAGATGATGACACACAGACACCAAGAGGATATGAAGATGACTTTCATTCATGTAATGGTGCTTTCTGTGGAAAGCAGAGAGCGCTCCCAAGCAGGTTCAAACACAGCTTGAGAGAGAAAGTGAGAGTGAGATTTTATGGTGATTTCAGATAAGAGACTAGAGCTTACATGATTTGCATGATTTGAACTTCCCACCTATGCCAAATGAAGGAGCACCTGGGCTTTCTTACTGACTAGCCCAGGAATGGAGCAAGAGAGAAAGAAGGAGGGATGGGACTTGAAATCTGTCAGAAAACATAATAAATGGAGCCTGTTGTTTTACTACCAAAAAAAAAATTGCGCTGTTAACATATAATATATGAAAATAAGATTAAAACTAAAGTTTGATGGATATTTTCGACATAATCTGAAAGACTTTATCACTTCTTAAACATTCACGTTATTCTTTTTGGAATACCTAACTCAGAATGTAAGTGTGTTTTTTTTGTTTTTGTTTTTGTTTAATTAACACATTTTCTCCTCTAGTGTAACCTTGGATCTAAAACACACTTTCATTATTAACTATAACTTATTCTGCTTGTAATTTGCAAAAGGGATGGTGAACTACAGTTAACAGAAAGGTAGCAGTTTTTTTTGAAGGTGGTGGGGTATAAATAATACACTGTAATTATTAACTATAACTTACTCTGCTTGTAGTTTGCAAAAGGGATGGAGAACTACAGTAACAGAAAAGTATCAGATTTTTTTGAAGGTGGTGGGGTATAAAATACACTGTCATTATTAACTATAACTTACTCTGTTTGTAATTTGCAAAAAGGATGGTGAACTATAGCAACAGAAAAGTAACACTTTTTTTAAGGTAAGTTAGGTACATGTTTTCATATGTATTCTGGAGGAGTCAGAAGAGTGGCCACTATGCTCTTTAAAGGATACTCTACTCTCACAAAATATTAAGAGCGAATAAAACTTACTCTCTAGAGAGTCCATTTAAATTTTAAGTTGCAGTCTATAAAACGTTTGTACCTCTTAAGGATGCCCCCTTTGCTAATAATTTTTAGAATGTTTTTACTTATCATTATTAACATCATATTCACTGATACATTTTTAATGCATGCCCTAAAAAAGGATTATAATTTTTTGATAGAGGAATGTTACATTGCCCCCTCCCTTTAGGGTTTGAGAATAATTGCTATCCAAGAATACAAGGTAATCATCTGAACAACACCCTAGGTTGTCTTGCTAAGTTAAGATCATAGCTTCAGCAATCTATATGCTTTCTCTGTGGAAGCTATATATGCTATACTATTACCAAAAATGAGTGGCACACGAGATTCTGGGTTTTTTTGTTTGTTTGTTTGTTTGTTTCTGTTTTTCCCTAGAAAGGGAAGGCAAAGAATGTATGTTTTGGACCTATATGTATCTGCTTCTCCTTTCTCTATGTTTTATGAATCTGAACACAAATTCTTATTTTTCTGAAACTCTCAAAGGCAACCTGTGAGCTGTGAGTGGGGCACAGCATGGAAAGCTGAAATGTTGGGGTACTGTTTAATGCTTGTTTTCCTTTTCTTGGACTGTAGAGGGCTTTGCTATGGCTAGACATATCTGTCTACAAGTATAGACTGACACTGAAGGACCCTGATGAAATAAACTAGCACTTGTAGATCCATCCAATGTCTGAATGACTTGTTAAAATTATCTTGCTTTCCTGACTTTGGTTTCTGGTGCTTGAAAACCATGTACAGTAACTTTCATGCTTACTCAATATGCATGTTGCTGCCACTTTATTATTTCTAAAACTATGAAGCGCAAAACCCCTTGCATGGGTCATTGCCACACCTACACGTGATCTCTGATATTCACTCCTCTCAAAGCTTGTCCTGCTTCAAACACTTCCCTAGCTACTCTGCCCAAGGGATAGAGAAATGGCTTTCTCTTTTCTCTGCTCTTTGCTGCCCTCACCTGACTGAGACTGTCCTATTAAACATTTTTGAAAAGAGTATGGTTGGGTCAAGGCATCTATGTCCTAAAAACTTTAAACTTCCTTTATTTTTAATAATCACAGAGAGAAACATACATAGAATAAGAAAAGGCAGAAGAACATAAATAAATACCAAACATAAATTACCACTATAAGATGCTGATCAAATCATATCTAACAGAATAATTCTGTCCTGTTAAGTGCTGATCCTGAGAACTTGGTTTTGTAATTTCAAAAACTGTGCTCTTGGGATTTGTTACTTTCAAGTACATTTTGGTGCATGTTGTTCTGTGTTGTCCTTATTGGTGTTTTGGAAGTTCAGTTAATTATTTTAAATAGTGCATTCTGTGAAAAGGAAAAAACTACTAATAATCTCAATACCCAAAGACGATATTTACTTACATTTTTCATGGTATTCCCATTAGTCACAAACGTACAAGTATTTACACATTTATATATAATATTGTATCTAAAATATGAAATTATATTAAAATGTCATATATTACATATAAAATGATATGCACAGGCGTATCTGTATATTATAAATATTACATATTTCAAAAATGAGGAGATTTTGAAATTATATTTCCAACATTATGTCTATGGTTAGGCCATTTGTATGTTGTACATGTTTAGATTCAAGCCATCAATTATTCAAACTTGCATAGAAATGCATGACTTCATACAGATAGTTAGAATTTCACAATTTTGTTTTATCTACACTGAATGTTACAAACACATAGGTTGGGGAATTACTAGAATCTGAATATCAAATGTCTTTCTTAATTAAAAGACTTGCTATTTCTCTGAAGGAGAGTGGTGACAATATGGGTCCTAGTAGATCTCCATAGAAGAGTGCTAATTAGCCCGTTGACAAAGTTGCTGGGTGCTTCCATGACTAATTTCCATGACTGTTTAACTGCAGATGAAAATAGTTCTAATATGGCTCAATGTTTGAATATTATAGTTATAAATTCATATAAAATGTATTTCATAATGTAAAAATGGTTAACATTTTGTAATTTTCTTTTTTTGTACTAAAAAATGTATGTTATAAGTAATCATTTTACTTTCATTAAGTCTCTATTATATTTGAACTGGAATGTGAAAAATACCCACTTTTAAACTAGTCTAAGACAAAAATTAACACTGGAGTCTTTTGTGTTTTTTAATTTTACAGGGAGATTCTGGGCCATAATTTATCCATTTTATTTCTACACAGTTCATGGTTTTATACCACTTGTTTCAACAAAATGTGTTTGGAGTTCACAGTGTTGGCAAATGCCCCCACTCAGGTGGTTGTGTTACCCAAGTGTAAAATCCTCAGTCTGTGTAAAATGAGAAAACACATTATGACATATTTTACTGCCCAGGATTAGTCCGAAGGTGCCAATGTGTTATTAGCAGGGAATGATGCATGCCAGCAACTACAAAAGTCCAATTGTCAAGGCAAGCACCTGCATCTGTTCACCTGAAGCAATGATTCCTGCCTCTCCAATTATTCACAGAAACTTGACTAAGTTCTACTTTACACACGGAAAACTATCCCTGGCCTGTATCTCTCCCCTTGAGCAGACGGTGCCTAGTATGGCACAGGTATCTTAAATTTACCACAAATGACACTAAATGTGTGCTTTTCCTGTCATACATGATTTAAGGAGGGTGAGAGCTCTGATGAGAAAGAAGCAAAACCAGAAAATGTCGTTAACTTTTTGCAAAATCCTTCAGGCTTCCATTGGTTCCCAATTTGTTCTCTATTACAAAAAGGTAAAATCTTAAAATGAAACAACAGAGAAAACAAGCATGACTTGCATTAACTATGAGTTAGTGGCTTGTTAGTCTCTCCTCTCCATCCACAATCTGTCCAGCAAAAAAGGTGGAGATGGACACAAAGCAGCCTGAGATATGACTGCAAGTGTAATTTTTCTGCCTATATCTGCAAAGATTGTCAATTCTTTTAGGACTCAATAGCCACCTTTGTCATGGCAATGTGTACTAATTCGTGCTATTTTAATAGAGAAGGAATACTTCTCTACTAAGACATTTTTTTAATCTACAGCTAAGGACAATTCCATTTCACTTCACTGCAAGAGAGGAATAGTTATAATACAATTCCCTTTTCAAGCAGAAGATATGTGAGGAAAATTCTTGCTCTCAATTTATTTTTTAAAAGTTTCTAACAAATTTTCAATTAATCTGGTCACCAAGCAACTGATTATATATACCTTCATTAGGAAACAGTTATTCAGAAATAAAGTGATTTTGTAAATGTTATATAATTTGATAATAGTCCAGATAGCTCCACCACCCAACTTACTGACTTTAGCCCTGCACTCTTTAGTACAGCATGCATCTTACCGGCAAAAGAATGTCTGCTTCATATAAATAAGCTGTCTTTAAATATATGTTACTTCTGTACATTTTAAAGTTACTAGTTTTATCTAAGGTAAGCACATACATCTTGCTGAAGGTGTTTCCAACAGATTTATTAGTTTCATACTAATGATTCACTAATTTGTGAACTATAGATTTAAAAGATTACCATCAAAGTTAAAAAGAAAAATATATAAACATGACAAAAAATTAACATTAAAAATTAATGGAAGATATATTTATAATATATATATATAAACTATTTTAAAATATAAAAATAAAATTAGTATTAAATGCTCCAGGAAAAGGTAACTGATGTTTTCCAGTCAGTTTAAAAAATGTTATCATATCTCCCAAAACTCTCTCTTTTAGCATTTGAAGTAATGTTTTAAAAAATGCTTCTTCCAACTCGCTATATCTGTCTATTAGCATGGAAATTAAAGAACAAAGAGGAGTTCTCACTAGGACTGATCATAACAGTCACCAATTGATTCTCGTTGAAACTGAGAAAAAATATGTTCTCAGTAAAATCACTTTTACTCTGTTTAAAACCTTGTTAAGTTCTTTTAAGTATTGATCAAATTGTTTGCTTTAGAAGAGATACAGGCCCTGTGAGAAAATGATTTCTCAAATAGGCTCAGAATTTTGTATCTCAAACCTGTTCTTCTAAAATAGACTGAGAAAATTTTCATTGATAATGAAACAATTAAATTTAAATTTCAGTTCTCAATAGACCCAGCTGGGGGAGATCAAAAGAAGGAGAGAAGCTTGGGTTAAGTTACTAAAGTTGCTGTGAAACTTTCTTCATGCTGGTAGAAATGAAACAGAACAAAACAGAAAGCCATGGGATTTCATGCACAGCTATTCTGTAATTCCTCTCACCATTTTTTAAATGATTGCTGTTTGTTAGAAAAAAATGCAATGTAGAAAAATGCAATTTCAAGAGATAGAGAATGAAAATTCCTCTTATTTGAAGGAATTTTAAAAATCATTCATCGGGAAAAAAAAGCTGTTGTAATTGGAAAACCACTATCTTCTCTATTGCTGCATAAAAACACATACGCAAAACTTAAAAGTAAAGCAATAGGAATTTACTGTTTCTCACAAACATTCGTGCTGGCTGTGCCATTGTGGGGGTGTTCCCTGAGCTCACTGATGTGGCTGGCTCAACTGGCTTGTTGGTTGGAAGTTGGCTTAGCAGGGGAGGTTGATACTGCTTTCCCCACCTTTTTTTGTATATGTATATTTTTATTTTGCACTGGGCACCAGAAATTATGTATCTGGCCCTACAGCAAGGGAAGAACACAGAAATTAATTTGGGTATAAAGTGATGGTAAGTCTGAACAGAATGGTGGCAGAAGAGGTAGTGCAAAGTGATTTGAATTCTAAATACAGTTATCCACCGTATAGTGACATTTTGGTCAATGACAGACGTCATATATATGATGATGGTCCCCTAAGATTACAGTATCATATTTTTCCTATACATTTTCTATGTTTAGATTTGTTTAGATACACACATGCCCTTGTGTTACAATTAGTTGTAGTATTTAAAACAGTAACATTCTGTTTTACTTAGATTTGTAGCTTAGGAGCAATAAAGTATTCCACATCACCTAGGTAGGTAGTAGGTGATACTATCAGGGTTTGTGTAAGTAAACCCTATGGTGTTTGTGCAACAGCAAAATCATATCACAATGAATTTCTCAGAGCATATCTGTGTCATTAAGCCATGCCTGACTGCATATCTGGACTATAGGGTCATGAGGGACTTAATGATGTAGAATGTGAAAGAAAAGGAGAAAACTTCAGACTTAAGTTCTGTCGCTGTTCAGATTTACTTTTGTCCTCAAGATAAATGATCTACATGTAAAGATTCAAAGAAACCATATATTTAGCATCATAGCCAAAATTCATTAAAACTGTTGATAACTAAGACAATCACACCAGCATTGTGACTACTTGTTATGTGGTCTTTCCATACCTAAGTTACCACATCTTTGAATGTGTAATATGGTGTTCTGTTGTAGTACTTAAATAAGTTATTTATTTGGCACAGCACTCAAAACATAAAAATTATTATTCTGTATTCTTACCTTACTCCAGTGCAGGAGCAACATTAAGGCTCTTTCCACGCACAATCATCACCTCTTTTATGCACTCTTTCTCAGGAATACAAACTGTTTTGTTCTGTTTTGTTTTGTTTTTTTCCCCAAATCCCTTCTACACTAGCATTTGTCTTTACCATGCCATTTAACCTTGTATTATTCTAATGGGAAGAAATATCAACCAGTGTTCAATATACATTATTTATTCGGCACTGGTCTAGCTGCTGTGGAGACAGGGAGTAAGACTCTAAGTTTCCAAGTACAGTATCTACTTATTTCTCACTTTCTAAATTCAGTTTCCTGAAAAAATGAACTGTTAATGTCAAAATGCACATACTTTCCTTCTAGTAACCTATGTTTATTTTATTTTATGTCTCGTTCCACCTTCACTGAATGTGGAATCTCTCTGTAATGTGTCCTCTCACTGATATTTTAATTCCTGATGACCCATATAACTGGACTAAAACTACTTCCTTTCCTTAATCGCTCAGACACAGAAGATTAGAATTTTAAAAATGGCCTCCCAATTACTATACTCTTAAAGAATAAACATTTTTCCCCAAAGAAGAAAAACAATTTGTTCAGAATTTTTTTGTCATTAAATTTTATTTGACAATGTTGAAGAAACTTTATACTTCATTTTTAATTATAGTAGAAATACTGGGTATTTAAGAAATAATTCCTCCATAATTATCTCTAAGATTGTTCCAAATAAGATCAAATGGTATCATGACTTATTTTTTTCTTTTATTTAAAACGTTTACTCCTAATTTGGCCATTCTCTAACTCTCAAAATGAGGCAGAGGACCCATAGGGATGAAAACACAGGGGAATGTTCACCTATTTTGGAGGGATGCTTCTGCAATCATGAAATAATTCATTATGGAATCTGACCAAGACTGCCTTAAGTTTTTGCTTCAGCTTGACTAAAGTTTAAACAGCTTTCTTCCTAACTATAGGACCCTGACATTCCTTTTTCTTAGGGCATTTACTTTAGAAAACTTGACATTGTAAATTCTTTCTCTGCCTTTGAGATGTAAATCTTCTCCCAGCCTCTGGCCAATTTCACAACCCCAAAAATGTTTTTCTCAAGAACCTAGAAGCCAACCCTTTGAAATGGAATCATCTAAAAAGATAATTCCTCTCTCTCTCCCAGTCTCTATGGAAGGCTAGAAGCCTAACTATGCTAGGCACCAATTAGTAAACACAGATGGCATAATCACCTTGACCAACCTCCTCACTAACATTCTCCACGATTTTCCCATGCGTTCACTACACCATTTGTTTCAATGAAACTGAGTTATCCTGACCCTTATTTCAATAGTTTATAATAAAATCTTCCCCATCTGTTTAACTTCCCCATGTAATTTTTCTTTAACACAGCTCCACAGCTCAAGAACTATCTAACAAAGATTAGAAAAGAATGAAAAGAGATACAGTGTCAGGGACCTGTTGGGGCATCTTTAGGCAATGGACAAAACAGCCTTACTGAGAACTATTGGAAACAAGTCATATTAGCATTGTGATTGATAAGGAAAAGTCATAGCATTGGGAAAAGGTTTAGCTGTCTTGGGAATTAAACAAAAGTATAGAAAATGGTGTAAATAAAATGATGTTTATCACTCAATAATTCATGCTCAATTGTGTGACATTAGAAACTTCGAAAAGATTTTAAGAGGAATCTGAAAACGATGTGAAAGAGTATCAATCCCTTCTTGGCCGGTTTCCCAAGAAATACCAAAAAAATTTAATCTCTTTTCTATAAGGAATTTTAAGTCCTTATAGATTGAAAAAAGTCACAAAGATACCAGAATGAAAGCTCATGATGCCAGGGCCATATCAGTCTTAAAAAGAATGGAATTGAATTAATGAAGATGCACTAAAGGAAGTGGGGGAGAAGATAGGAGTCAGGATGGCTAGACAGGATAGTGTATGCTTACTTTAAGAGGTTAATGTGAGGATGACCCGGACAAATTTGAAGAGAAATACTTTTTTTTTAACAGCATTATATCAAATTTTTAAATATTTGTGAAATAAAGTATACATGTCAAAAGCGTCTAATGTTTATGTAAATATACACTTTAATAAATTGATGTGGAGGAAATACCTATTAGCCACTACTGTATTTATTTTTAATATTGCCCATAATATTTAATATATTCTAAGTCAGTTTTAGGGAAATTAGTGATTTTTAAGTACCTAATAAATTGTAAGTTTACATCAAAGATACACTTTGGTGTATTAAAAAATAATAGAGTAATGGATTGACATAAAAAATCCAAGACAGTTAAATAAATACATTTGTGTCAATTCATCTGACACATTTTTCATTGAAACAACTGCCTGAAGTATGCCCCTTTTAAGGGAATAAACTTTATTAGGTAGCATTTGTGCTAAAAGGCTACATGTTTTAATATATCATACTTTAGCATTCAAATGAATGTACATTTATCAGACATTTCTTTCTAGTTTCAGAGAGCTCTGGAAAAGTTTATTACCTGCAATTAACTGGAAACTTTTAAATATTATCAAAAGACTGACTTGTATTGAGTACACTGACATTATGGAAGGTATGTTGCACTCAAGTGATATTTCTTAATAAAATCTGTATTTCATTAAATATAAAGAAGGAGAAAAATGTAAAGGTGCAGTGAATTAAGTCTTTGAAATAGCCAAACATACACTATATTTAAAAGTATTTGCAGTTCATGAGCTTAGTACAGCTTAAAGATACTGAGATACTGCCAACATTCTTTGTATTATGTACAATTGTCAAACATTAAATTTGTAAAATTTAATGTAAATTTTGATTATGTACAATTGTCAAACATTTAAAAATTAGGTGATTTGTACCTGTCAAATAAAGGAACCTCTTTTGCTGCCATATCAGTAAGATCAACACATTGAACTAGATCTTGGTTCAATGAACCATCCATGCTTTCCTGCATAGAGGTGTTATAGTAATGCCTTTATAGTATACTTAAAACATTTAAGATTTCCTCCACCCCTAGATCTCCTAGATGTAACCAAATAAAAACATCTCTGGCAGTTGTTACAGGACTGTACTAATGAAAGGCCATTTTTTCCAAGTTGTATATATTTTTTCTGATCTCATTAATAATTTTAAATAAGGTATATATTTGAGATAATTAAAGAGAAACTAGTCCCATAACTCCCATGGTGACATTAGAAATGACATTTACACATCTATTTCCCAGGAATCAAATGGAAAGTATAACATATATATCAAGAGATTACGTATTTAATGGACATGCACCTAGTATAGCGAACATCCTAATAAGCTTTAGTGTGAGGTATCCCCTTCTCAGGGGAATATGAAGGAGGAAAGTCCCCTTAGCAACCTGACGTATGCATTCTGTGCAAGGATTCCCCATGACTCTTGAGGCTTTTGTGGAAAACACTCCTTGGGGAAAACAGAAGAAATCAGCCCATATAACAAAAATGGAAACAATTCAAACTGGTTTCTAGCAGCAGTTCTCAAACAAAACAAAACAAAACAAAACAAAAACACTTGTTTGTTTCATATGCTTTATCTGACCACATTTAAGGCCTCTGAATCATTGCTAATCATCTATAATAATTAACAAATCTAGAAATCATACTGAATACTCCCTGACTTTTGTTTGATGTATCTGGTAAGTTGTTTTGTGTTTCTACAAATGTTAATGTGACCAGAAGGGCCTCTGAAAACATATGAATTGTTTTGATATTATATAAATTCTCACCTGCATACTGTGCATATATTAAGTAAACATACTATAAAGGAGGCACTGAATTGTTACAGCCCAAATATTTCATTTCCGCCTGTGTGAAAAGTGTCTTTTGCTGGAAAATCTGTTACAGTATAATGCATAACTGTGAAGGCAAAGGAGTACTGAAATACATTTATTTCTACACCACTCAAGTGGAACCATCATAAGAAAGCTAGGGGTCTTAACCTCACATGCAGTATAAATGACAAATGTACCATAATGCTTCCTTCTCATCTTTCCAGTGTCCCACGGCTTTGATATATATATATATAACATATATATATATCTCATATATATGATATCTCATATATATCTCATATATATCATTATAGGACCCATATATTAAGATTACTGACAAGACTTCTGGTATGGTACTTTCATATTTTATGACTTATTGAACTATGATTTTAAATTTGTTCAGCATATCAACATATTAAGTGAAGAGACCATGATTATTTTTCATTACTCTTCACTGAGTTGTGTATCATTTCAGAATAACATCATATACACAGGCATGAAAAGAGTTCTGGCTTTAGATCTGCATTCATCAGAGAAAACAAAACAGCTAAAATAATTATTCCCCCAGTGCCTTAAAACTAAGGAGATGATTAAAAATAGCTGTTTGTGAGGCAAGTGAACATGGGGGAATCTGTTTACTGCACATAGCGAATCTCAAAGGAATTCCTGCATGCTGTGTGCCTGAAGAGATATGTTAGAAGGACTCATATTCAGTCTAGATTAGCAAATAAAAACTTTTATGAAAAGAGGTTAAAGAACTATATGTGTGCAGGTGTGCTAATTTAGGATTAGTACAGAGTTCAAAACACTTAGTTGATTTTTTTTTACTCATCCTGAATGTTTCTGTGGTTTATGTAATGCACAGTCCCTAAAAAACACTGTAGCTGCTTATGATGCTACCAGGCAACCTACATTTCTGCTGGTTGCCTTATACTTCCACATTTGTACAATTGCATGTGTATGAATGTAACCTATGAAATTCCTCTTTAAATTTGGTCTCAGAGTCCAAAATGTGATATCTTTATCCTTGGAGATACAATTCATTGAGAAAAAACTATCAGAACTTCTAGTGTATTTTTAATCTAGAAAATATACTGATTGCCTACGGTATTCTTACTTAGTCTGAGTGTAATTGGAATCATATTGTCTAATGTTAATCGAGTTAACTATTATAATTTTGTCCAAAGGTATTAATAGGCTTGTGGAAAGTAAACAAAACCCAAATATAACAAACTATTATAAATACAAAGAAGGGTACAATGAACAAATTAGCAAACTGAATATTCTACTGTCCCTAAAGTCCTGATCTAAAGCCTTATATTAGTCATACTCCCAATTCTTAGTCCTTTAATAGCTGTTTTCCTCCTTCTCTTATTTGGACCTTGTGTCTTCTATTTAGTTTCTCAATTCACATAAAACCGCATCCAGGCCATCACCAATCATTCTATATGACAAAGGCTCCTTCTAGCAACCCCATAATATCACCCTTTACGCCAAAATCTCTGCAGTTTAATCTCTCGCACTCTAGGTTCCCAAGCCACCCCTAATTCTGCTTGAGGCAACCCTGAGAAACATCACCCATTGTCTCTCCATACCACCCCCCAAAATTTTAACTGCTCCAATACTTCATCACTATTTTGTTTGTTTTTCTTAATAATAGAAGAAGAGAGGAATGTCAGGCGTCTGAGCCGAAGCCAAGCCATTGTATCCCCTGTGACCTGCACATATACATCCAGATGACCTGAAGCAACTGAAGAACCACAAAAGAAGTGAAAATAGGCAGTTCCTGCCTTAACTGATGACATTCCACCATTGTGATTTGTTCTTGCCCCACCCTAACTGATCAATTGAATGTGTGACATTCCTTCTCCTGGACAATGAGTTTCAGGAGCTCCTCACTGAGCACCTTGTGACCGCCACCCCTGTGCACAAGAGAAAACTCCGTTTAACTGTAATTTTCTACTACCTACCCAAATCCTATAAAATTGCCCCACCCCATCTCCCTTTGCTGACTCCTTTTGTGGACTCAGTCTGCCTGCAGTGAAGTGATTAAAAAGCTTTATTGCTCAAAAAAAAAAAAAAAAAAAAGGTAGAAATGATGATCTATGAACCATGTTTGACAAGAACTCAGGCAAAACATCTACAAATATTGTTATTTGAAATAGTCAATTATATCTGTTTTCATTAAGGATAAAACTCACCTTATGTGTATTTTGTACACTTTCCCTTCATGCAAAGACAATTTCCAAATTTGCTGACCTTCCTTATGATGAGTGTTTCTCATTCATATTTTTTCTAATGAATTTTAAAGAAAAGACACAATTATTCTGTTCCTTCAATGTAAAATGATACTTTAAAACATAAGTGAAATAATACCTTAAGGGAGAAACTAGTTTTTTTTTTTTTACCCTGTGTTATTTAGAGTGTATTTGAGCACATTTTCATTGGAATACTATTTTTTTGCCACAGACAATAAAGTATATTACATATTGTGGGTTGTCGTGAGGAAAGAAAGAGACCCTCTCATATTGTTTTATATTGTTTTATACTCAGTACCTATTTTAAGAAAAAAATAAGGAAGTAAAACCAAAGACAGGCAGCCCAGCGCCAGGCCCAAAACCAGGCCTAAGTCTTCCTGGCCTAAACCCAGTAGTTAAAAATCAACTCATAACTTAGAAACCGATGTTATTCGTAGATCCCAGACATTGTATAGAAGAACACTGTGAAACTCCCTGCCCTGTTCTGTTTTTCTCTGACCACTAGTGCATGCAGACCCTGTCACGTACCCCCTGCTTGCTCAAATCAATCATGATGCTTTCATGTGAAATTTTTAGTGTTGTGAGTCCTTAAAAAGAACAGAAATTGTGCACTTGGAGAGCTTGGATTTTAAGGCAGTACCTTGCCGATGCTCCCAGCTGAATAAAGCCCTTCCTTCTACAACTCAGTGTCTGAGAAGTTTTGTCTGCGGCTCGTCCTGCTACAGTTGAATTTTGTCCCTCAAAAGTTATTAACATCCTAACCCGCAGTACCTGTAAATGTGATCTGATCTGGAAATAAGATTTTTGCAGATGATTAGGGTAATTTGATGCTATTAGAGTTGACTGTAATCCAATATGAGTATGTCTTTACAAAAAGGTACACTTTGGACAGGAGACCGATACACACAGAGAGAAGATGATGTGAAGACAGGGAGAACACCATCTACAAGCCAAGCAATGCCTGAAGGTACCATAAGCTGTGAGAGGCATGGAAGAGATGCTCACCTACAGCTCCCAGAAGGAAGCAACACTGATGACATTTTAATTTCGGACTTCTACCCTCCAGAACTGTGAGACAATACGTTTCTGTTAAGTTATCCAGTTTGTGGTACTTTGTTACCACTGCCCTAGAAAACTAATACTCATAAAAACTCACACATGGATACATTATTTAAAAGCATGGCGGCACCATTTTCTAAGTTATTTAATTTTTTGACATATTTTTGATGGATTTTGAGCTCATTTGCTTAATATGTACAAATCATAATGCTTTTAGACTAGTCTGTGAGAATAATTTGCAATATCAGAAAAGACAGATAATGAGTAGTTGAATTATAGTAAGTAATTTGCATGGGATTAGAAGATGAGAATCTTATTTTTTAAGTGCAGACATGATCTAGTTTTCTTATGTGGACTTACATGTTACTATGAGATAGCTTTTTGTCCAGGGAAAACAAATATAAACAAAAGTTAAAATAATTTCAAATAAGCATCCTTGATTCTCTGAATCACAAAAGATTAAATTACAACTCACAAGTTCTTACCACTACTAACATGTCTTCTAAGTGCTTTTAAAATTCTTTCATTTAATCATTTAAATATTTCTATGAGGTTGGTAACATTATTGTTGCCATTTTATAAAAAGGGATTAAGATACAGACAGCACTGTAACACAGGAAGTACATACAGCAAGGAAGTGGAATTTCTACCCAGGCAGTTGGGCCTGGCCCAGTGTCTCTGCTCTCTATCATCTCACTATTCTGTCTGTCAGTAGACTAATGTGCATAGTTAATTAATTGCATATGAAAATCATTAATAAAATATTATAAATTATTTACATTAAATCTTTATCTCAAACTTTTAGTTTTTATTTTGTGTGTTACAATGTACATACTGCTCCAGAGTAGAAGTATTTGTAAATAATTTACATTTAGGAAGTTAGATTGTAAACCATCTAAACCACCTGTGGCTGGTAAAGGGAAACCTATCAGAGCCTTATAGCTCACAACACATTTTTATTCTGTTTGTTTTTTACTTTTCTTTCCTAATCTTCTGCATTTCTATTTCTATTATATTTTTCGCACTAAGGGGAAAATATGCATTTTTATGAGATAGTTTAATAAATTTACTATAACGATACACAAATATCTGCATAAATGCATATAATGCAAATATATATTTGCATTATATGTATTATATAAAACAATTTAATTTATTGAAATAAAATTTAATTAAGGTGTAATTTTATTTTTAAAGAAATCAAATGCTTGAAGAGTCAGTGATATGCTATGTTTTCACAGTAACATATATAAAGAGAATATTTGTTTAAGTTCCTTTCTTTATTCTGGTATTTCAAAACCAGGTGAAGCAAAGTCTATTGACTTTCCTAATAGTCACTGAAATATGACTATTCCTCATAGTCACTGAAATAGTTTTTCTATTATAGGACATGAAATTGTATTTTAATTCATAGCTTTATTTATATGTACATTTCACTATACAAAATGCTCTACCATGATGCTAAAACATGTTCTGTTAAGCAGTACTCAGATAGTTAAGAATCTATTACAATAAAACAATATTTACTAAACATGTAGAAAAAAGAAAATGTTTTTAAAGCCTCATTTTTGATTTCTATTATTTTGATGTAGAGAAGCAGCAAAGGTCCATTGTATATAACCAGAAAGCCTCTCTATTATTATAATAAATAGTTTCTTTATAATGGATTTTAAAATGTATTATTACTTTTATATGCTCTAGAATTATCATTTTTATATAACTTAGTAACTTTATTAGAAAATAAGTACTAATTACTTTCATAGAAAAGTGATAGAAATTCTAAAATTATTTTTACATGGTATTTTTCTTTTAGCTTTCTCCTTTCTTGCTCAATCTTTCTTTCTCCTTGCAACTCCATACTCCAAACCTGCACTGCATTAAAAAAATGAAGCTATTACTTGATATCAAGAAAAATGAGAAGCCATATCCTTTCTTGGCTTGGAAGAAAAAGAGAGAAGAGTATTCCTTCCTGAGAATTTTCAGCTGTGATAACAGTTTCTACTGCTGTAAGTTTAATCGGTTGCATAGCAGCTTACAGTAAAATGGGAATAGTTAATTAGAAGGGAGATAGCGACAAGTCCCTCAGGATCTTTACACCTTAATTCCCTAGACCTCTAATTTAGCTTCCAGAATTTTTTTTTATTACCAGTGAGCGCTCCCTATTGGCAAGCCACAAATATTCTGTATCCACAATATTCACTGGTAACTAATGCTTTTTATACTATTTAGATTATTTAATATTGCATTCAAATTCTACTTAATTCAAATTCCACTAAAATGCTTTAGTACCGGGTGTTCAAGATTGAGTGTTCAGATTTTTCAAGCATTTTATTAATATCCACTGGTGAAGAAAATAATCATATTGGAAGAAATGGGCTGGGTGTGGAGGCTCACCGCTGTAATCCCAGCATATACAGAGGCCGAGGCGGACGGATCGCCAGAGGTCAGGAGTTGGAGACCAGCATAGCCAACCAACATGGTAAAACCCCGTCTCTACTAAAAGTACAAAAATTAGCCAGGTGTTGTGTCATAGGCCTGTAATCCCAGCTACTAGGGAGGCTGAGGCAGGAGAATCGCTTGAACCTGGGAGATAGAGGTTGCAGTGAGCCGAGATCTGGCCACTGCACTCCAGTCTGAGGGACAGAGGGAGACAACGTCACACACACACACACACACACACACACACACACACAGATTGGAAGAAATGGAGTTAGATGTAGTGTCAGAATAGATCTGTTCAATAAATCTTTTTATGCCTTTAGAAGAACTAGTTAAATATTTGTCATGATATTTGTATATTTTTGTCACAACTCATTTGTGGAATCCTCACACGATGTCTACTTCTTATCATCCTATGTAAAATTTCTCTCCTTACCATCTCATTGTTTTATTCTCCTTTTAACAGTGGGTGACACTTTGAAACTATTAAATTATGTAATAATTTCTCAGGTATGTTGCTTTGCTTAGTTTGATTGCAGACTCTAGGAGGCTAGGAGTCTGTTTGTTTCATTAACTAATCTAAGCCAACTGTCTAAAATAGGACCTAGCACTATGAGGCATTCAATGAATACTTGTAGAATGTATCAGATCTAGCTTTAATGGTTTTAACTTGGATATTTTACTATTGCTAGATAATCACATTTATTCAGAGCTTACTTTACATCATCTACCATTCAACATATTTCAAAATATCAATTTACAAAATATCAATTTACAAAAAATTAAAGGCAGGTGCAATGATTACCCATATTTTGCAAATACAAAAACTAAAGTTTAGTGATTTGTGTGCTCTATTTTTGATATATGTTTAACAAGTATGTTTGGGGGGAAAAAAAAAAAGACCTTGACTTGTAGTGTTTGTAAATTTCTATGGTGCAAACGTTCTTAACCACAGGTGATTCAAGCTACAAACATGACATTCACTGGCTCACAAAATTTCAGTAGGATCACAAACACTGATACTAGCCACTGCAAGCACCCCACTGTGAAAAGTTACATATAAATTATCTAAGATGACTTAGTGAGAAGGAGAATATCTAGGTTATAAAATCAGAAAAACTGGCAATGCCTTCCGGGTGCAGAGTCTGGTGAGAATTTCAAATAATATTCTCAATTTATATCAGTTAAAAAAAGATATAATTAACAATTTTTTTCTGAATATTTCCTATCAAAATACTTGCTTTTATTTTTCAGCTAATTGTCATCCTGGTTACTGTAGTTATTAAAGTAATATTCTTGTTTTAAATATTAATATTTTATTGGACTACATTTGTCTATAAAATATAACAATGTTGGATTGATAAAGTCATTTTCCTATTGCAGATTTTATTTTCCTTTGATAAATATTGCTCTACCTAGCAGTAATATTTTGAGGATGGGGGGAACTATCTATCTTAAAGGATGTATTGAATTCATCCATTTGAAATCCCCTAGCACATATTGCAGTAGAATAAAGTAGGCATTTTGAAATTCAAATCAAAATAGAAATAGCAGGTAGTCAAATTAAATCTCAAGGGTGAGAAGACGGAGGACATTTGAATCATGTTACCAGATGTTCAGCCTCTACTGTGAATTCAAAAACAAGAAAAAAATGTTAATTGGAAATATTTTGAGGTCATCATACATTTTAAAAATACGTTTTAGAACTTTATATCATAAGCAAATGGAAGTCTTAAATCAACAATGTATTAAAACCAAAACACTGAGAGAAAAATGATATAAATAGCTTGATTTTCCAGACTTACAAAAGGATCTTACCCCTCACTGAACTGGCTCTTCATTCTCTTTGATTTTAGATGGCAGATTTCTGTTATTCAGTATTTCAACTATAGGCACAATAACCAACTCAAGTATAGAAAATTCAGTCATTCCATTTTACTAAACTTCAGTTCCTATAATCTAGTGCATTAATGGTTAGACAGAGAGAGGGTTCAGTATTAAATCCTTTTTTTAAATCAGTTTCAGGTGGCTCTATTTCCAAAACTATTGAAGCAAAGGCATTAATTATACATTTCCATTATGACACAGCCAACATCAGCAGTCATTAAGGCACAATTTCTTTAGGAGGAGATGCAGCCTGTTTTCTGATCGAGTTTTGTTTCCCACAGGGAGGCATCAGTCTTAAGTTACATAGCAAGCAGGCAAGAGAAGGGAAGCAAATTATAAGCACTTCTCAGGGGAAAAAAGAATGAGGATCCGACTCAGGGCTTCCTATTGAAAAAATAAAATTGTCTACTTCTGTTAGTTATTTTGATTCACACACAGTTACATGCACACTTATACACAGACTAGACATTTGAGATATTTATGAATTTTATTTTATTTCTTTTATTATCTTACCAGAAATTTTACTTGCCATTTCCAGGATTATTATTTTCTTTTTCTTTCATCTTTTTGTATTATCATTATACTTTAAGTTCTAGGGTACATGTGCACAACATGCAGGTTTGTTACATAAGTACACGTGCCATGTCGATTTGCTGCACCCATCACCTCGTCATTTACATTAGGTATTTCTCCTAATGCTATCGCTCCCCTAGCCCCGCACTCCCCGACAGGCCCTGGTGTATGATATTCCCCGCCCTGTGTCCAAGGGTTCTCATTGTTCAGTTCCCACCTATGAGCGAGAACATATGATGTCTGGTTTTCTGTCCTTGTTATAGTTTGCTGAGAATGATAGTTTCTAGCTTCATCCATGTCCCTGCAAAGGACATGAACTCATCCTGTTTTATGGCTGCATAGTATTCCATGGTGTATATGTGCCACATTTTCTTAATGCAGTCTATCATCGATGGACATTTCTATTGGTTCCAAGTCTTTGCTATTGTGAATAGTGCCACAATAAACATATATGTGCATGTGTCTTTATTGTGGCATGATTTATAATACTTTGGGTACATACCCAATAATGGGATCACTAGGTCAAATGGTATTTCTAGTTCTAGATCCTTGAGGAATTGCCACACTGTCTTCCACAATAGTTGAACTAATTTACACTCCCACCAACACTGTAAAAGCATTCCTATTTCTCCACATCCTCGCTACCATCTGTTGTTACTTGACTTTTTAATTATGGCCATTCTTACTGGAGTGAGACGGTATCTCATTGCAGTTTTGATTTGCATTTCTCTGATGACCAGTGTTGATGAGCATTTTTTTATGTGTCTGTTTGCTGCATAAATGTCTTCTTCTGAGAAGTGTCTGTTCATATCCTTTGCCCATTTTTTGATGCGTTTTTTTTCTTGTAAATTTGTTTAAGTTCTGTGTAGATTCTGGATATTAGCCCTTTGTCAGATGGGTAGGTTGTAAAAATTTTCTCACATTGTGTAGGTTGCCTGTTCACTCTGATGGTAGTTTCTTTTGCCATGCAGAAGTTCTTTAGTTTAATTAGATCCTATTTTTCTATTTTGGCTTTTGTTGCCATTGCTTTTGGTGTTTTAGTCGTGAAGTCCTTACCCATGCCTATGTCCTGAATGGTATTGCTTAGGTTTTCTTCTAGGATTTTTGTGGTTTTAGGTCTAACATTAAGTCTTTAATCCATTGTGAATTAATTTTTGTATAAGGTGTAAGGAAGGGATCCAGTTTCAGCTTTCTACATTTGGCTAGCCAGTTTTCCCAGCACCATTTATTAAACCTTTCCCCATTTCTTGTTTCTGTCAGCTTTGTCAAAGATCAGATGGTTGTAGATGTGAGATGTTATTTCTGAGGCCTCTGTTCTGTTCCATTTGTGTATATATCTGTTTTGGTACCAGTACCATGCTGTTTTGGTTACCGTAGCCTTGTAGTGTTGTTTGAAGTCAGGTAGCATGATGCTTCCAGCTTTGTTCTTTTTGCTTAGGACTGTCTTGGCAATGCAGGCTCTTTTTTGGTTCCATATGAACTTTACAGTAGTTTTTCTCCAATTCTGTGAAGAAAGTCATTGGTAGCTTGATGGGGATGGCATTAAATCTATAAATTACTTGGGCAGTATGGCCATTTTCATTATATTGATTCTTCCTATCCATGAGCATGGAATGCTCTTCCATTTGTTTGTGTCCTCTTTTATTTCATTGAGCAGTGGTTTGTGGTTGTCCTTGGAGAAGTCCTTCACATCCCTTGTAAGTTGGATTCCTAGGTATTTTATTCTCTTTGTAGCAATTGTGAATGGGAGTTAACTAATGAGTTGGCTCTCTGTTTGTTATTAATGTATAGGAAAGCTTGTGATTTTTGCACACTGATTGTGTATCCTGAGATTTTGCTGAAGTTACTTATCAGCTCAAAGAGATTTTGAGCTGAGACAATGGAGTTTTCTAAATATATCATATCATCTCCAAACAGGACAATTTGACTTACTCTTTTCCTAATTGAGTATCTTTATTTCTTTCCGTTGCCTGATTGCCCTGGCCAGAATTTCCAACACTATGTTGAATAGGAGTGGGGAGAGAAGGTATTCTTGTCTTGTGCCAGTTTTCAAAGGGAATGCTTCCAGTTTTTGCCCATTCAGTATGATATTGACTGTGGGTTTGTCATAAATAATTCTTATTATTTTGAGATATGTTTCATCAAGACCTAGTTTATTGAGAGATTTTAGCATGAATGGCTGTTGAATGTCTTATGAAGGCCTTTTCTGCATCTATTGAGATAATTATGTGGTTTTTGCCATTGTTTCTGTTTATGTGATGGATTACATTTATTGATTTCCATATGTTGAACCAGCCTTGCATACCAGGAATGAAGCTGACTTTATCATGGTGGATAAGCTTTTTGATGTGCTGCTGGATTAGGTTTGCCAGTATTTTATTGAAGATTTTTGCCTCGATGTTATAAGGGATATTGGTCTAAAATTCTCTTTTTTTGTTGTTGTGTCTCTGCCAGACTTTGATATCAAGATAATGTTGGCCTCATAAAATGAGTTAGGGAGGATTCCCTCTTTTTCTATCAATTGGAAGAGTTTCAGAAGGAATGGTACCAGCTCCTGTTTGTACCTCTGGTAGAATTTGGCTGTAAATTCATCTGGTCTTGGACTTTTTGGTTGGTAGGCTTTTAATTATTGCCTCAATTTCAGAGCCTGTTACCAGTCTATTTAGATATTCAACTTCTTCCTAGTTTAGTCTTGGGAGAATGTACATGTCCAGGAATTTATCCATTTCTTCTAGATTTTCTAGTTATTTGCATAGAGGTGTTTATAGTATTCTCAGATGGTAGTTTACATTTCTGTGGGATCAGTGGTGATAACCCCTTTATCATTTTTTATTGTGTCTATTTGATTCTTCTCTCTTTTATTCTTTATTCATCTTGCTAGCAGTCTATCAATTTTGTTGATCTTTTTAAAAAAAACAGATTCTGGGTTCCTTTACTTTTCGAAGGTTTGTTCGTGTCTCTATGTCCTTCAGTTCTGCTGTGATCTTAGCTATTTCTTGCCTTCTGCTAGTTTTTGAGGTTGTTTGTTCTTGCTTCTCTAGTTATTTTAATTATCATGTTAGAGTGTTGTTTTTAAATCTTTCTAGCTTTCTCTTGTGGGCATTTAGTGCTATAAATTTCCCTTTACTCACTGTTTTAAATGTGTGCCAGAGATTCTGGTGTGTTGTGTCTTTGTTCTCATTGGTTTCAATCCAAGTTCTGTCTTCATTTCATTATTTACCCAGTAGTCATTCAGGAGCAGGTGGTTCAGTTTCCATGTAGTTGTGCGGTTTTGAGTAAGTTTCTTAATTCTGAGTTCTACTTTGATTGCATTGTGGTCTAGAGACAGTTTGTTGTGATTTCTGTTATTTTTACACTTGCTGATGAGTGCTTTACTTTGAATTATGTGGTCAATTTTAGAATAAGTGCAATGTTGTGTTGAGAAGAATGTATATTCTGTTGATTTGGGGTGGAGAGTTCTGTAGATGTCTCTTAGGTCCACTTGATGCAGAGCTGAGTTCAAGCCCTGGATGTCCTTGTTAACCTGTCTCGTTGATGTGTCTAATATTTACAATATGGTGTTAAAGTATCTCATTATTATTGAGTGGGAGTCTAAGTCTCATTGTAGGTCTCTAAGGACTTGCTTTATGAATCTGGGTGCTCCTATACTGGTTGCATATATATTTAGGATAGTTAGCTCTTCTTGTTGAATTGATCCCTTTACCATTATGCAATGGCCTTCTTTGTCTGTTTTGATCTTTGTTGGTTTAAAGTCTGTTTTATCAGAGACTAGGATTGCAACCCTTGCTTTTTTTTTTTTTTTTTTTTTGCTTTCCTTTTGTTTGGTAGATCTTCTTCTATACCTTTATTTTGATCCTATGTGTGTCTCTGCACATGAGCTGGGTCTCCTGAATACAGCACACTGATGGGTCTTGACTCTGTTTGCCGGTCTATGTCTTTTAATTGGGGCATTTAGCCCATTTACATTTAAGGTTAATATTGTGATGTGTGAATTTGATCCTGTCATTATGACGCTAGCTGGTTATTTTTCCCATTAATTGATGCAGTTTCTTCATAGCATCCATGGTCTTTACTCTTTGGCATGTTTTTGCAGTGGCTGGTACTGGTTGTCCCTTTCCATGTTTAATGTTTCCTTCATAAGCTCTTGTAAGGCAGGCCTGGGGGTGACAAAATCTCTCAGCATTTGCTGGTCTGTAAAGAATTTTATTTCTCCTTCAGTTATGAAACTTAGTTTGGCTGGATATGAAATTCTGGGTTGAAAATTCTTTTCTTTAAGAATGTTGAATATTGGCCCCTCTCTTCTGACTTATAGGTTTTCTGCAGAATGATCCACTGTTTGTCTGATGGGCTTTGCTTTGTGGGTAACCCAACCTTTCTCTCTGGTCGCCCTTAACATTTTTTCCTTCATTTCAACCATAATGAATCTGACAATTATGTGTCTTGGGGTTGCTCTTCTCAAGGAGTACCTTTGTGGTGGTCTGTGTATTTCCTGAATTTGAATGTTGGCCTGCCTTGCGAGGTTGGGGAAGTTCTCCTGGGTAATATTGTGAAGAGTGTTTTCCAACTTGGATCCATCTTCTCCATCACTTTCAGATACACCAATCAAACGTAGATTTGGTCTTTTCACATAGTCCCATATTTCTGGGAGGCTTTGTTTGTTTCTTTTTACTCTTTTTTCTCTAAACTTGTCTTCTCACTTTATTTCATTAATTTGATCTTCAATCACTGATTCTCTTTCTTCCATTTGATTGAATTGGCTATTGAAGCTTGTGCACATGTCACGAAGTTCTTGTGCCATGGTTTTCAGTTCCATCAGGTCATTTAAAGTCTTCTCTACACTGTTTATTCCAGTTAGGCATTCATCTAACCTTTTTTCAACCTTTTTTCAAGCTTCCTTGCAATGGGTTTGAACATGCTCCTTTAGCTTTGAGGTTTATTATTACCGACCTTCTGAAGTCTACTTCTGTCAGCTCATCAAAGTCATTCTCCAGCCAGCTCTGTTCCATTGTTAGTGAGGAGTTGTGATCCTTTGGAGGAGAAGAGGCACTTTGTTTTTTAGAATTTTCAACTTTGCTGCTCTTTTCTATCTTTATCTTTAGATAAAACCATCTTTGTTGTTTTATCTACCTTTGGTCTTTGATGTTGGTGACCTACAGATGGGGTTTTGGTGTAGATGTCTTTTTTGTTGATGTTGATGCTATTCTTTTTTGTTTGTTAGTTTTCCTTGTAACAGTTAGGTCTCTCAGCTGTAGGTCTGTTGGAGTTTGCTGGAAGTCCACTCCAGACCCTGTTTGCCTGGGTATCACCAGCAGAGGCTGCAGGACAGCAAATATTGCTGCCTGATTCTTCCTCTGGAAGTTTTGTCCCAGAGGGGCACCCACCTGTCTGAAGTGTCTGTCATTCTCTACTGGGAGGTGTCTCCCAGTTAGGCTACATGTGGGTCAGGGACCCATTTGAAGAGGCAGTCTGTTCATTCTCAGAGCTCAAATGCTGTGCTGATAGAACCACTGCTCTCTTTGGAGCTATCAGACAGGGATGTTTAAGTCTGCAGAAGTTTCTGCTGCCTTTTGTTCAGCTATGACCTGCCCAAAGAGGTGGAGTCTATAGAGGCAGCAGGCCTTGCTGAGCTGTGGTGAACTCCGCCCAGTTCAAGCTTCCCAGCCGCTTTGTTTAACTGTTCAAGCCTCAGCAATGGCAGACTCCCCTCCCCTAGCCAGGTTGCAGCCTCACAGGTCAATCTCAGACCACTGCACTAGCAGTGAGCAAGGCTCCATGGGCCTGGGACCCGCCAAACCAGGAGTGGGAGAAAATCTCCTGATCTGCCAGTTGCTAAGACTATGGGAAAAACACAGTATTTGGGTAGGAATGTCCCATTTTTCCAGGTACAGTATGTTATGGCTTCCCTTGTTATGAAATGGAAATCCCCCAACCCCTTGCACACTTCCTGGGTGAGGTGATGCCCTGTGCAACTTTGGCTCACCCTCCATGGGCTGCACCCACTGTCCAGCCAGCCTCAATGAGGTGAACCAGGTGCCTCAGTTGGAAATGAAGAAATTACCCATCTTCTGCATTGATCATACTGGGAGCTGCAGACTGGAGCTGTTCCTATTCAGCTATCTTGGAATGGAAAAACCTTTTTCTTTTTTTCTAAAAACTGTAACTACAGTAAGGTGATTATTACCTCATAAGAGTTATTTTCATAATCAAATAGTTATTCATTGAAAGTAAGTAAAGCAACTGTTTGATTTTGCTTTACTTAAAAATATTGTGTACCTAACTTCATTAACTAATAACATATTATAGTAAAAGGTAGCTCTGTTAATTCATCAGACTAATAAATGACACATAAAAGTGCAGGGTAAACTTTTAGAAGATAACATAAGAGAAAACCTAGATGACCTTTGATATGAAAATGAGGTTTTATTTGCAAAACAAAAGGCACAATCTGAGAAAGAAATCACTGATATCTTGGACTTTATTGTAGACAATTTGGAAAAAAAAAAATATCTGCTCTACACACCCCACTGTTAGAGAATGAGATGACAAGCCACATACTAAAAGAACATATTTGAAAAAGAAATAAAAGATAAATGATAGTTATCCATAATGTATAAAAGAATGCTTAAATCTCAACAATAAGAAAGTGAGGCTGGGCACACATGCTCACACCTTAATCCCACCACTTTGGGAGGCTAAAATGGGCATATCACATGAGCTCATCAGTTTGAGACCAGCCTGGGTAACATGGCAAAACACGATCTCTACAAAAAATTCAAAAATTAGCCAGGCGTGGTGGCACACACCTGTAATCCCAGCTACTCTGGAGGCTGAGGTGGAAGAATTGCTTGAGCCCAGGGGGAAGAGGTTGCAGTTAGCCGAGATTGCACCACTGCACTCCAGCCTGGGCAAGACAGCCTGATCTTGTCTCAAACAAACAAAAAGAGAAAAGAAGAGAAGAGAAGAGAAGAGAAGAGAAGAGAAGAGAAGAGAAGAGAAGAGAACCAACCCAGTAAAAAAAATAGGCAAAATATCTGAACAGTGTACTCAGATTGCAAATGAGCATATGAAAGCTTATTCCATAATATATGTCATCAGAGAAAGACACATTAAGGCAACAGTGAGATACTACTACACACCTATGAAATAATCAAAATCCGAAACACTGACAATACCGAATGCTGGGAAGAATGCTGGCAACTTTTCATTCATTGCTGTGAGCAATGAAAAATGGTACAGTCACTTTCGATGATGGTTTGGCAGTTTCTTACAAAGTACACATAACTCTGACCAGAAATTATGCATCTTGGTATTTACCTAGATGAGTTGAAAGCATGTCCACAAGGAAACCTGCACACAGA
Source organism: Colobus angolensis palliatus (assembly GCF_000951035.1). Taxonomy (NCBI): domain Eukaryota; kingdom Metazoa; phylum Chordata; class Mammalia; order Primates; family Cercopithecidae; genus Colobus; species Colobus angolensis. The sequence continues at coordinate 352,116 of NW_012115544.1, forward strand.
TGGTTTATAGCAGTTTTATTCATAATTGTCAAAATTTGTCATTAACAAAATAGCCAGAGTTCTTTCAGTAGATGAATAGATAAATAAAAAGATTTTTTTTTTTTTTTGTCATGGGATGTTATTCAGCACTAAAAATAAGGGGGTATTATTCAGTACTAAAAAGAAATGAGCTATCAAACAAACAAACAAACAAAAAGACACAACAGAATCTTAAATACATATCATGAAGTATTTTTTTTAAAGCCAATCTGAAAAGGCTATGTATTGTATGATTCCAACTGTATGACATTTGACTCTTATGCTATTGCTAAAAGTTTTCTAAAAATGTCTGACACTGGGATTATATGACTGATGTATTTCTCTACCATTTCAGTACACCAGCATTATCAGTAAAAGTTTCCTTCCCAAGTTATTTCTTTTCTGTCTTGTTCTTGATTGAAACTGTGCTCTCTAACCTACTTTGAAGGCCACAGCGCAGGTATCTAAGGGAGAGTAAGTAGGATTACAAGAGTGGTTCCAGTGGAGTAAAGAAGGCCACAAGAGTTTTGTCAATTCTCACATGAAGACATATAGTCAAATTTCCTTTCCTTTGAATATGGAGTGCCCTTGATACTTACTGTGACAAATAAGATATGACATAAGTGACATTATGATGCTTCCAAAGCCAGTTTTTTTTTTTTTTAAATAAAACCAGTAGTTTCCACTTCCTTCCTCTTCCTCTCCAGGAGATGCAGCCATCATACTACAATACTACATTCTACATACTACATACTACTGCCATCATATGGTCAGAGTTAATAAGTAATGAGGCATCTCACAGAGAGGGAGAGGCCAGGTAGAAAGCCCTCGAGACCCAGCTATGAGTGTGAAGCCTTCTTGGACCCTCCAGCTCAGCCTATTCTGTCTGCTGAATTCAAACAAATGGGTGACTTTAGCCAATACTAAGTAGAGAAAAACAACTATGATATGAACTTATTTGAAAAGGAATAAATTATTTTTAGGTCAATACATTTGGGGATTGTTTTTAATGAAGCCAAATACAAATGAAATAGTTTTTAACTTTGGCTGAACATTTGAATCGACGAGATGGTAAAAAATTTAAATGATCTGGAACTAAGCCAAGCAAGTTGACATTTCTAAGGGTGGAGTCTTAGCATCCCTATTTTTAAAGACTCCCAAAGTTACTGTAACACATAGTCAGTGTTGAGAACTATGTAGTGTTGCTTGTTGCCCAGTTCTGCTTCTAAATAACTTCTCCTGTAACATTTAAAATTCCCCACATAGTTTAGCCTTATGTCATCTAGCTCTGTTGCTTTCAATTCTTTAGTCTGAAATGTCTTATGCTTCAAGAACACTCAGTCCCAAACATTCTGAAAATAATATATCTGTTTGATGTCAAGTGTAATTAATGATCATAACTTCAATGATTTGGTTTTCTCTGTGTTTGTTTGCTTGCCTGTTTGTAACAGTCTGTTTTGTATATTCGGATATATCTCAGTAGGAAGAGAATCAATAAATGAACATTCAACTCATTTCTGACATGACTCATTGAACATATATCTAAATCTTCAGAGATCTTTTTTTTTACAACTTTTTCAGGTGTTTTAAATCTTACACTGGTAATGTGAGAAGTTGTCAGTAAATGATTCAGTGTTTCTATAAGCAGATAATTTCAGTATTTCAAATTTCTTTATATGCCTAAGAGAGACAGTTATCTTTTCCAGATGTTAAGTAGAGACATAAGTGTGAATTTAGATTCAATTAGCAAGTTCATAAAATAGCTTACATATTTAATAGATACAATTAACTGATATTTCAGCTTTTTATCAAAATGAATCTTCTTTCAAAGATTAACACGTTTTTACTGAGGAGTAATTCTATTGGGTTTATAAAAATCTTGAGGGTAAAAATGAGTCTTGCCAGTTCTAATTTATAATTTGTTATTGAAGTGCTTACATTCAAACACATTGGAAATGGGCAAAAACAATCATTTGAATCTATTCCACCAATGACTGACTGAGTGAACTTAATGAAACCACTTAGACCCTCTAAGTTCAGTTCCTCATTTATATTAATAATAGTATCTATATCCCAAAGCTATGTTGAGGCTTAAAATAAGATAATGTTTCACTTGCAATTCTTATAGGAAAAATAACATTAAGTAAATATTATCAATTTTAATTACGTCTCAGTATCATAATAATGAACTTGCTGAAACACAGCTAAGAAACACCCTCCTACACATCAGACCTCGTATCCTTCACTCCGCGGAGAAATAAAAGAAGCAGGAGATATTTGAGAAGAAATTCATGAATGGCAATGTAGATCAACTGCTTACCCCTTAAAACAACCATGGATGGCAAAAAATAATATTTGAAAATATACAAAAAGCGAATGAACATTTATTGAATGCCTACTATGTGCTATGTACTTTGTTACGAGTCAACTAAAAAGTTAACAACACACTTCAGGAAGGAAGATTATCGTCAAGTCTTATCAATTACAGATACGATTGTCTCAGAATGTTCCTGGGGTAACCAAATCTTGCTGAACAGTGTTTAGCTAGTGGAGTCATTTTAATTAGGATCACCTGATTTACACTAGCTTAGTATCCAGGAACCTAATTTCATTTCTATTTATGCATAGAATCATGTATAGGATCCAAGACTCCCGAGTTCCAGAGAGGTGCACTTTCCATTACAACTTGCAGCTGTAGAAATAAAAGAGAACAGCAAATGCTACTTGAATTTCATGATTTCAAATATCTAGTAAAGATGAATTCACTTGCTGCACCTGCTTGTTGTTTTACCATTCCATTTCCTATCTCCCATGTGAATTTGTCCACAGACACAACACCTATTTAAAATGATTGGATCTTGAAAAAATGTAAATTGATATTTTATACCCCATAAGTTCTTCTGCAATGGTAATATCTGTGCTATATGCACATTGAAAATGAAATCATTTTTAAGCTAGCGTAGGGCCTGTCTAATAAAAACCCTTCTGAAACCCCACTGTGTCTTCTCAGTAGCAGCTTTTCACAGTGAAGTATTTAAGCTTTTAAAAAGCAACAGAACAAATGTGATTGATTATCAGTTCACTTGCCAGATTCTGCATTGAAATTAAAGAAAGTAAAAGCTCTTCTATGAAAGTGATATAACCACCTGCAATATTAAACCAATAAAATATGTGTTCAGCTGTTTATGAAGTGTATTGACCCAGATATATAAAGTAGCCTTCTAGTAAGTAGGAGCCTTATATAGTAACTGATCAATCCTAACTGTGGCAAAACAGTAAAAAGCACACCAAATTGACCAAAAGGCCAAAACACTCTGAAAGAATTCCATCGTTGAAACAAATATGAAGTTAGCCACACTTGTGATAAGGTGGACAAATGAAAAAACGCAGCCTATTAGTATGGATGTAGGAGATATTCTAAGAATTATTAATTCATTAAAAAAGTTTCCCAATGCCTGACACATAACAAAACTAGATTTGATTGAGCATTCACTTGTTTTTCTGCTTATCTGAATATTAGGCAATGCCCTGATGATTTTCAAGAAGCTGATACAATTCTTTGCAAATAGTTCTGTTATCTATAAATACCTCATTTCTACTTAGCCTCCATATAATCTATTTTAAATAGCGACAGACAATATTTGTGCATGCTTTGTTGTTTAAAGAGTATAAATACAACCAATAAATGCTGAATTATCTAATAATAGTAACCCTGGGATTCAGTTTAGAGAGAAGCCAATCTGAAACTTGGATGGATCTATCCAATAAATCTGTTATTTTTGGAAGGGAAGATCTTAGCAACAGAGAATACAAGGTAGGCTAGAGCAGTGTGCAATGAACATCAAAGGTTACTAGGTTCCAGGTTACTAGACTACCAGGAATTTTCCAGAATGATGATAAAGTATTGAAAGCGTCTTGCAGCTGTGGGTTATGTAAACCTATATGAATGGGTGACAATGAACGGGCATGGCTTGATTAAGCAGGAGGATCATGTTTTATAAAGGCAAAAACTTTGTCCCAGACAAATAGAATGATTGACTATGGGACAAGATGGATAAACTAAAATGTGAGAGAAATCAATAATGGATTACTAAAACATGGGTGTAACTCAGAGAGTTGGTTATAAGAAATAAAGATACTTCTTAGTTTATAGGGATCACCGAACAATGTTAAATTAGTAGTGACAGAAACAAGAGACAAACCCATTGATTTACTTCATCCCTGGGGCTGCTTTAGATTTAGGCCTTCGATATGGTTTATGCAGCCTCACACGTATAGTATATAGAGACAGTGGCAGGCATGAAGGCAAGCTTCTGGCAGGGAAGAATGTCATTTATTCCATGTATAGCAGAATTCTTCACCTTTGAGTGTGTATGTGGGAGTGTGAATGAAAATTTTCTGTTGGGATTGCTTCATGCAATCACTATTTATTGATGATTTAAACATACTCAATTAGGGCGAGATTTTAATCTACATACATTTAATTTTTGAAATAAAAAATTTCATCAACAATGTAATATTAAAGCCAAGCCACTACCATCATAAGTAGATATAAAACTGAAGATATCAGCAAGATAGAGTGGCAGATATAAATAAAAATCAGTAAGTCTAATATTCTGGGAATATTCCTCAATTATTGTTTAAAGCAAGTCCAGTACAAAAGTTCAAAATGTTTTAAGTCATGACTACACAATCATAACATAAAGGGGACATTACCAAGGTGACCAATTTACTTGACAACCAATTCTGGTAGCGATAATAAAATATTTCTATGATGTATAGTCATACCATAAATATAGATAATTCTACCCAAACTTTGTAGCAAACAAATACATTTTTGTCTTCTACCTCAAAACTTTGTATAACAGAAATATAGACACTATGTTAAATACGGCGAACTATATGGTTTATATTTTCAGGGCAAGAAATTTTTTTTTTTTGGAGACGGAGTCTTGCTCTGTCACCCAGGCTGGAGTGCAGTGGCTGGATCTCAGCTCACTGCAAGCTCCGCCTCCCGGGTTT
>NW_012115544.1:357227-397928 GCF_000951035.1 Colobus angolensis palliatus
CCAGGATGGTCTCGATCTCCTGACCTTGTGATCCGCCCGTCTCGGCCTCCCAAAGTGCTGGGATTACAGGCTTGAGCCACCGCGTCCGGCCAAGAAATAAATTTTTAATTAACGTTGAAGTTGTCTTTCTTCAAAAATTACTTATTCATATATGGAATACATATCCAAGAATAAATACAAAATACCGAGTCTCCTGATTGTCATGCCTTTCAGTCATAGGTTCTGGATTTTTCATCAAATGTGCATGTATTCACAGAACTGATACTCCAATCATTTGTGCCCTACTCTCAGTCTGATGATGGATGAGGCAGTGGCAGTGTTGCTCTATACATGAGCACCCCCTGCTGGCACAACCTGGATACCCATTTCTATTGTAACAATAATTTATTTGGAATATCCCTTACTGTATCTTAGACAAATGCTTCCCTATGCAAATAAGTAAATAGTGATATAATCTCAAGAACTTAGGTCAAGGTACCCTGTGGATATTTGCTTCATTTTAAAAGCAAATAGAATGACCAAAAGACATTTTAACATTTTTAGTAAACTACATTAATTTATATTAATTTCCCATTGCTACTGCAAGAAATTATAACACATTTAGTGGCCTAAAAGAATGCAAATTCATTATTTTACAGTTCAGCAGGTCAGTTGTCTGACATGTGTCACACGGGGACAGAATCAAGGTTTCAGAAGGGTACTCCTTTCTGGTAGCTCTTAGGGAGAACGTTTCTCTGCCTTTTCCAGCTTCTAGAGAATGTCCACATTCCTCAGGTCATGTACTATTTACTCCACGTTTAAAGCCAGCAAATTTACATTTCTCTGTATTTTTATCTCATACTCACATCTCCTTCTTAGCCTCTCCTCCACCTACTACTACCATTTTAAGGACCCTTGTGATTACATTTTTCCTATTCTGATAATCCAGGTTAATGCCCTTTAAAAAAAAAAAAAATCAGGTGACTAGCAACTTAATCTCATTATGCCATGACCTGAACTTATTCACAGGGTCTGGGGATTAAGACCTGGGCACTGCTATGATGTGTGTCTAACCCTACCCCTGAGCCCTGTATTCATATGTTAAAATCCTAACTCCTATGGTGATATTATTAGGACATGAAGGTTTTGGGGTGTGATTAGGTAACAGAAATGGAGCCCACATAAATGGAATAAGTGCACTTATGAAGCAGGCCCAAGATAAGCCCCTCAGCTAAATAAACTCAAAATAAAGACTCAAATAAATAAAATCAGAAATTAAAAGGGTGATATTCCAACTGATACCACAAAAATACAAAGGACTACAAGAAACTATTATGAATAAATATATGCCAACAAATTGGATAACCTAGAAGAAACTGATAAATTTTTTGACATATATAATCTATCAACGTTGAATTATGAAGAAATAGAAAATCTCAACAGACAATAATGAATAAGGAGATACAATTAGTAATAAAAAGTCTCTCATCAAAGAAATTCTCAGGACATGATAACTTCACTTTTGAATTCTACCAAACATTTAAAGAAGAATTAATACAAGTTCTTCCAAAACATTTCCAAAAAATTAGAGAGGAGGGCATTTTTCCAAATTCATTTTACAAGGCCAGTATTACCCTGACACAAAACTCAGACATGGACACTACAAAAGAAGAAAACTATAGGCCAAAGTCCCTGGTGAACATAAGTGCAAAAATCTTCAACAAAATATTATCCAACCAAATATTATGGAATATTTAAAAGATCATTTACCATGATAACGTGGGATTCATTCCAAGGATGCAAGGATGACTCCATATGCAAGTCAATTAACCTCATACATCACATTAACATAATAAAGAAGAAACACCAGATGATTATTTCAATAGGTGTAGAAAAAGCATTTTACAAAATTTCAAATAGTTTCATAATAATAACAAAAAAAAACTCTTAGCAAATTAATTGTAGAAGAAATGCATCTCAATATCACAAGGACTGTATATGACAAACCCACAGCTTACCTCATAGTTAATGGGGAAAAATTGAAAGCTTTCCATCTAAGATTGAGAGCAAGACAACAATGCCCATGCTGGCCACTTCTACTTAACCTAGTACTGGAAGTTCTAGCTATAGCAATTAGTCAAGAGGAAGAAAGAAAAGACATTCAAATTGGGAAAGAAAAGGTAAACTGTCCCCGTTTGTAGATAACAAAATCTTAGATATAAAAATCCTAAAGACTTCACCAAAAAACTGTTAAAACTAATAAATGAATTTTGTAAACTTGTAGAATACAAAATCAATACAAAAAAATCAGTAGCATTTCAGAGACTAATGGTGAGCAATATGAAAAAGCAATCAAGAAAACAATTTCATTTATTATGGTTAAAAATATATAATAATTACAAATAAATTTAAACAAGGAGGTGAAAAATCTCTACACTGAAAACTATAAAACAGTGATTAAAGAAACTAAACAAGACACAAATAAATGTAAAGATACCCCATATATATGGTTTGGAAGAATTAAAATGGTTAAAATGTCCATACCACCTAAAGCAATACACAGGTTCAATGCTATCCCTATCAAAATATTACTGACATTCTTCACAGAAATAGAAAAAATAATCCTAAAATTTGTTTAGAACCACAAAAGCCTCTGAATAGCCAAAGCAATGTGAACAAGGAGAACAAAGCTGAAGGCGTTGCATTACCTGACTTCAAAATATACTACAATATAGCAAACAAAAAAGCGTAATGCTAGCATAAAACAAGACACATAGACCAATGAAACAGAATAGAGAGCCCAGAAAATTCACACCTTAATAGCCATCTGATTTTTTATCAAAGTGCTAAGTACACACAATGGGGACAGGACAGTCTCTTCAACAAATGGCGGTGGGAAACTGGATGCCTGCATGCAGAAGAGTGAAATTAGGCCCTTATTTCATGCTACATACAAAAATTAACTCAAAATGTATTGAAGACTTAAATGTAAGACCCAAAACTATGAAATGATTAGAATAAAACATAGAGGAAAAGCTTCATGAAATTGGTCTTGGCAATTATTTTTTCTGATATAACTTCAAAATACAGGCAACAAAAACAACTGTAGACAGATAGGATTACATCAAACTAAAAAGGTTCTGCACAGCAACAGAAAATATTAAGAGTGAGGAAACACTCTTGAGATTTGAAAATATTTTCTTGAGGAAGAAAATATTTGCCAGCTATGCATCTGATAATGGGATAATATCTAAAATGTATAAAGACAAACTATTCAATGGCAAGAGTACAAATAACCCAACTAAAATATGGGCAGAGGACTTAAATAGACATTTCTCCAAAGAAAATACACACATGAACAACAGATAAATGAAATAAAAGTCCTTAACATCACTAATTATTAGGGAAATGCAAATTATACCACGATGACATATTACCTTACTTCTGTGAGGATGGCTATTATAACAAAGACAAAAGATTACAATGACAGTGTGAATGTAAAGGAAAACCTTGCACACCGTTGGTGGAAATGTAAATTAGTGTATTCATTACGGAAAACAGTTATGGAGGTTCCTCAAAACTTAAAAATAGAATTACCATGTAACCCAGCAATCCCATTACTCAGAGTATATCCAAAGGAAAGAAAATCAGTTGTCAAAAGAATATCTCCCCCCACATGTTGATTGAAGCATTATTCACAATAACCAAGATATAGAATCAACCTGTATCCATCAATGAATGAATAAATTAATTTAAAAAAAGATGTAGACATATCTTGTTTTATTGCACTTTATTTAATTATGCTTTACAGATACTGCATTTTTTTTTTTATGAAACTTTGTGGTAACCTTGCATCAAGCTAGTGTATTAGTGCTATATTTCCAATAGTATAGTATCATCATTTTGTGTCTCTAGGTCACAATTTGGTAATTCTCACAATATTTCAAACTTTTTCACGATTATTATATCTGTTATGGTGATCTTGGATCACTGATGCTTTATGTTCCTATCATAATTGTTTGGGGGTGCCACAAACCTCAAACACCCATGCAAGACAGTGAACTTAATTGATAAATATTGTCTGTATTTGATAGCTTCACTGACCAGCCATTTCCCCTTCTCTCTCCCTCTCCTTAAGCCTCCCTCTTTCCTGAGACACAACAATATTGACACTAGGGCAATTAATAACCTTACAATGCCCTCTAAGTTTGCAAGCAAGGAAGGGTTGCATGTCTCTCACTCTAAATCAAAGCCAGAAATGATTAAGCTTAGTGAGGAAGGCATGTCAAAGGCTGAGATAGCCTGAAAGCTAGGCTTATTGTATCAAGCAACCAAATTGTGAATGCAAAGGAAAAGTTCCTGAAAAAAACTAAAAGTGTCACTCCAGTGAAAACATGAATAATAAGAAAGTGAAACAGTCTTATTATTGATAGAATATAGAGAAAGTTTTAATGATCTGAACAGAAATCAAACCAGTCACAGCATTCCTTTAAGTCAAATCCTAATTCAGAGCATGACCCTAGCTCTCTTCAATTCTCTGAAGACTGAGAGAAGTTAGGAAGTTGCAGAAGAAAGCTTGAAACTATCAAATGTTGGTTCTTGAAATTTAAGGAAAGAAATCTCAAGGTAAAACAGCAAATTATCCAGAAGATCTAGCTGAAACAATTGACGGATAGTTACACTAAGTAATACATTTTTCAATGTAGATGTAACAGGCTTCGACTGGAAGAAGATACTATCTAGGACTTTCATAGCCAGTGAAAAGCCAATGCCTGGCTTTAAAGCTTCAAAGAACAAGCTGAGTCTCTTGTTAGGAGCTAATGCAGCTGTTGACTTATTTCTTATTTTTAACAATTGCCACAGTCACTCCAGTCTTCAGCAACCACCACCCTAATCATTAGCAGCAAAATCCTCCACCAGACAAAAAGTATAACCCGCTGAAGGCTCAGAGAATCATTAGCATTATTTAGCAATGAAGTACTTTTAAATTAACGGTTACACATTGCTTTTTTAAACATAAGTCTATTGCATACTTGATAGACTATTGTATACAGTAAACAAAACTTTTATATACCCTTTGAAGTAAAAAAAATTGTGTGACTCACTTTATTGTGATATTCGCTTTATTGCAGAGTTCTGGAGCTGAACCCACAATATCTTCAAGGTATGCCTGTATGTATACACTATTCAGCCATGTAAAATAATAATAATCTGTCATTCACGATAACATGGAGAAACCTGGAGGACAGTATGCTAAGTGAAATAAGCCAGAGAGAAAGACAAATACTACATAATCTCACACATGTGGAATCTAAAAAATTTGATCTCATTAAAGTAGAGAATAAAATGGTGGTTACCAGAGGTTGGGGTGGCTGTGAAGAGAACTGGGGAGATATTGGTCAAAAGATACAAAATTATAGTTACGTAGGAGTTATAAGTTCAAGAAATCTGTTTTTCAACATAGTGACTATGCTTAATAATGATGTATTACATTCTCAAACAATGTTGAGAGTGAATATTAAATGTTCTCACCGCAAAAATAACTATGAGGAAATGCATATTTTAATTAGCTACATTTAACCATTCCAAAGTGTGCAGGTACTTCAAAACGTCACATTACATATGATAAATACGTTCAATTTTATGTCTCAATTTAAAATAAATAATTTTAGAAAATTAATTTTTAAAATTGACATATAATACTTGTATATATTTATGGGATAAAAAGTGGTGTTTCAATACATATAGTGTGCCACGATCAAGTCAAATATAATTACCTCTGGTTACAGTATCCAAAAAAGCTGATCTCATCTTTAACTCTGACAATCTCTAGGTGTGAGAGAACAAAAGCTGTTTTCATCTTTAACAACGCTTTGGATCAAAGTTTGTATTATCAAGAGCATACATTCTTCCAAATCTTTTTCCAAAAAGGAACATGTATTTTTAACATTTTAACTCCCCAATTGGTTGGCAACCACATACCAACCAATCCCATTAAAGTTTCGTGGCTATTAGTTTTTCTTCTTTTCTAAACCAAAAAATTTAAAAAAAAAATTATAGATCAAAGCCAATTAATTGTACCCTGGTATGCACAAAGTTAAGGACCGAGTTGTTTTATTTGAATAGTCACACTGAGAAAACTCAATATTAATTCACTCTATCCCCAAACATGCATATTTTAAATGCAAATCCCTTTAGAAAACAAGGGGAACATAAGACAGTGTTTGATTCTTTTTCCTAAATGCTTTTTCTTCCCTTCTTATTTATTTGAAAGAAGGATACATTAGACAACTTCTTTATATCTTTAAGAAGATTGAATTTAGTGTTTGTACCAGGCACTGTGAAAAAAAAAAAAAATTGCTTTAAAAGACTAACAATAACAAGAAATACATTGAATACATTGAATCATTATGCTAATAGGGCACAAATACATTTGAAGAAGTGATTAAATAAAAATTTCAAGCAAGTTAATAAAAACATTGATGCTAACTTTAGTGAGATAACACTGATTGAAGAGTCTCTTCAGTAATGGGAGGGGAACAGAGTACTTTTCCAGAGGAAGGAACATAGCTCTAAGTCTCCAAGAATCAGTGAGTATTATGAGGCAAAGATGGAGCAGGGAGGTCAGCAAGTGCTAAAAGTGGAGAGAGTGGAAAATTCTGTTGTTATCAAGGCAGGAAGAGTAAAAACTTTGATGTGGACTAAATAGATATGGTGAGTGGTGTGGAGTAGGAATGAGGCAAGATGTATATTAAACTGCATGTCAAGAACTTCTGGTTTCTAGTCCAACATGTGAGGAACTTTGAAGCCATTACTGCATCCTGACAACAAGTAAAAAGCTGATCAAACTGAAAACTAAACCACTCTTCTTAGATTCACTAGAGACCTGAGGTCACAGAACAAACTGCTGTGGAGTTTGTAGAGAGGTAGCTACAGAGAATTCAACTTAACAGAGCAGAAACGTACTCCTGCTGGAACCAGTACCCGGGTAGGAAAGCTTGAATTGTCATTGATGCTGGAGGCTCAGTGTGGACAAGCTTAAGATTGAAAATAAAAATAAAAATAAAAAATCTTAGTGAGGCTTCTGCATTTTTTTGAGTTTTACCTTTAGCTCTACAAAGTTCTCAAGATGAAGATTAGAGCAAAATGTCTTCTGGCTTCTGGCAGGAGGAGGAAAAGTAACAATTTTAAAATACACCAGAGCATTCCGTTATTCTTAACAAGACCTTATCTTGAGAAAAACTATTTTGCCAGAGCCTAACCTACTGGGGTTTTAGCAGAGCCTAACCTATCTGGGGGAAAGGAGGTACCTAACTCCAACCGCCACTAATCATCTTTTACCATATAAGGAGCAGAAAGAAAAAATTGAGATGCATTTTTGAAATTCACAGCACAGGAGCTGAGGCTCACTAAAAGAGTAAAATCTAAATATGGGGCTGCAGAAAGCTTCCTCTCCCTCTGCACCTTACCATGATGTTATAAAACTCTATTTTCCACATTTTACTTTACCAGTGCATCACATCTGCTGTTCAGCAACAATAAAAATCATTATAAAGCATACTTGAGAAACAGAGCAATGGGGTGGCATAAATGTTGAAGTTATCAGATTCAGTTATGACAGAAATGTTGACATTATCAGACCATGAATATAAACCATATTTGGTTAATATGCTAAGGGCTGTAATGAAAAAAAAAAAAATACACAACATTCAAGAACAATGAACAATGAAAGCAGAGAAATTGAAATTATAAAAATATATAAAAAATAAATGTTTGGCCGGGCGCGGTGGCTCAAGCCTGTAATCCCAGCACTTTGGGAGGCCAAGACGGGCGGATCACAAGGTCAGGAGGTCTCCTGGCTAACCCAGTGAAACCCCGTCTCTACTAAAAAATACAAAAAACTAGCTGGGCGAGGTGGCGAGCGCCTATAGTCCCAGCTACTTGGGAGACTAAGGCAGGATAATGGCGTGAACCCAAAAGGCGGAGCTTGCAGTGAGCTGAGATCCGGCCACTGCACTCCAGTTTGGGCAACAGAGCCAGACTCCGTCTCAAAGAAAAAAAATAAAATAAAATAAAAAAATAAATAAATGCTTACTATAAAAAAACTGTAATAAAAGTAAAAAATGGCTTTGAGAGGATCTTTAGTAGACTGGACAAGCCTAAGTAAAGAATCTCTGAGCTTGAGGATATGTCAGTAGAAACATCCCAAACTGAAAAACAAGGAAAAAACAACACTGGAAAAATGCAACAGAATATCCAAGAACTGTGGGACAACTACAAAAGCTGTAATATCTACATAATTAAAATAATAGGAGAGCAAAGAGAGAAAGAAATAAAAGAAATAGGAGTAATAATGACTTAGAATTTTGCTAAATGAATATCAAACACCAATCCACATACACAGGAAGCTCAGAGAACACCAAGTGGTATCAATATAAAAAACTACACCCAAGAATGTCATATCTCAACTGCAGAAAAATCAAAGATAAAGATCAAATCTTGAGTTAATCCAGTGAGAAAAAATATCTCTCCTATAAAGTAGAAAATATAAGAATTAATCCAACTTCTCAAAAAAAAAAATACAAGCAAGAAGAGAGTACAGTGAAATAATAAAAGTATTGGCAAGAGAAAATAAAGCAAAACATACACACACACAAACCACATCACGCTGAATTCTTTAGCCTGTAAAATTACAATGCAAAAGTGAAGGAAAAATAGACTTTATCAGACTTGTGAAAATTGCGGGGTTTGTCGCCAATAGATCTACCTTGCAAGAAATGTTAGAAGTTCTTTAGAGAGAAAAAAAGTAATGTAGGCCAGATACTTGGAGCTGCACGAAGAAAGAAAGAATATTAGAGAAGGAATAAATGAAAGTAAGATTGTAGTTTTAGTTTTCTTATTCCTATCTGATTTAATAGATAAAGGTTTGTTCAAAATAAAAATAACAATAATGTAATTGATGATTATAGCTTTTTTTATAAGCAAAATGAATGGTAACAACCCTACATGTGATTAGAGGGAGGAATTAGAAATATGTTGTTATTATAAGGTACTTGCACTACTTCTGAAATTGCGTTTCAAAGCAACCACTAAAAAGATGAAATAAAAATAAGTATAGTTGATACACTAAGAAGAGAGAAAACGGAATCATATAAAATGCTAAATCGAACCTACAAAAAGCATAAAAAGAGAAGACAAAATAGGAACAAAGAACAAGGGCATCAAATAGAAAACATCAAACATAATAGATATTAATGTGACTGTATCAGTGAGTACTTTAAATATCAATTGTCTAATAATATTAAGTTAGAAGACAGCAATTGTCAGGGTGAATTAAAAAGACTCAACTATGTGTTGCTTATAAGAAATCAACTTTGGGAACGAGACCGCCGGATCGGTGACTGCGCAGAGCTAGGTGACCCCTGGCCGCCGCCATGATGGGCCGCGAGTTTGGGAATCGGACGCCGATGCTGCATGTGATCTCCTCCAGCTTGTCACCTTTTGAGCAGCGCTCCTTGCCGCACTACTTCACTAAAGGAATCCCCAATGTGTTGCGCTGGACTCAAGAGCCTTTCCTTCGCATAATGCCTCCGTTTGTAGCATTTTATCTTATTTATACCTGGGGTACTCAAGATTTCAAGATCCAAGGGGAAAGAATCCAGCTGCCTATGAAAATGACAGATGAGCAACGCGTCCGGATGACAGTTCCCTGTCCTTGAAAGACCTTTCTCTGGAAGAGGAGTCTGCCTTGTAAGGTCTTAAAGACACAGTACACTTCCTATGGTCTGCAAAATAAAAATAAAAATAAAAGAATAAAAATAAAAAGAAAAGAATAAAACTAAAAAGAAAAAAAGGAAATCAACTTTAAATATGAAGACACATCTAGATTAAAAGTGAAGAGATGGTGAAAATATGCCATACTAACACAGATAAAAAATCAATAGTCACTATAATAATGTCACACAAAACACACTTCAGAGTTAGGATAATTATCAGGGATAAAAAGAGGCATTACAAAATGATAAAAGATTGACTCTCCAAGAAAATAACAATTCTTAAGGTATATGTATTTCACAGAATGCCAAAATACATGAAGCAAAAGCTGATAGGACTACAAGGAGAAATAAATGAATCAATTACTACAGTTGGAGACATCATCACTTCTCTATCAAAAATAGATAGATCCAGCAGGCAGAAAACTAGTAAGGACATACTTTAACTCAACACCACCATCAGTTAACTGGATGTAATGAATATCTACAGAATAATTCATTCAACAATGCAGAATACACATTCTTCTCAAACTTACATGAAATTATCACCAAAATAGACCACATTTTCAGACATAAAAGATAACTTAACAAATTTAAAATAATGAAGACCACATAATGTCTACTCTCAGATTATGATTCAATCAAACTAGAAACCAACAACAGAAAGATAGCTGGAAAAAACCTCTCAAAATACTTGATGAGAAGACATACTCCTTAATTATACAATAAGAATACAATTCATAATTGAAGAAGAAGTTTCAACAGAAATTTAAGGTATTTTAAACTAAATAAAAATTAAATACAACAAAATGTATGAGATTCAGTGAGAGCAATGGTTAGAAAAAAATTGTAGCATGTAACAGAAAATAAATTTTAAAAAATCAATTATCTACATGTTCACCTTAGGAACCTAGATAATAAAATAACAAGTTAAATTCAAATAAAGCAAAAGAAAAAAATTAGAGCCAAAATTAATTAAAGTAAAAATACAAAATCAATAAAGAAAATCTACAAAATAAAAATTGTGTTTTTGAAAAAAAGTATACAGTTGATAAGCTTCTAGACAGGCTAACTTTAAAAAAACAGAGAAAACAAATTATTACTAACAAAAGTGAAAATGGTGCCACTACTGCAGATCTGATGTACATTAAAGAAATGATAAAGGAATACTACAAACAACTTCATGCCCCACAATTTAATAACACAGATTAAATGGACTAATTTCTTGAAATAAACAATCTGCTAAAACCTACCTAAGAAGAAACAGACACTCTGAATAGGCCTATATCTACTAAAGAAATTAAGTCAACGATTAATAACATTACAAAAAAGAAACCACCAGACCTAGATGGTTTCACTGGTGAATTCTACCAAACACTTAAGTGAGAAATTATAAAATACCTTCCAGAAGATAAAAGCAGAAGGAAAACTTCCTAATTCATTCTATTGCTATGTAACCAACACCATCCTAACACCAAAACCAGACAAATATATTACCAAAAAAATCTAAAACCAACATCTCTTATAAATATAGATGGCAAAATCCTCATCAAAATATTAACAAGTTAATTCAAAAATGTATCAAAATAATTATACATTATGACCAAATGAGAGATTTATTCAGGTATGCATGGATGGTTCAACATTCAAAATTCGATTTATATAATACAATACATGAACAAGCTAAAGAAAAAAACCTACATAATCACATCAGTAGATGCAGAAATAACATTTGAGAAAATTTAACTCCTATTCATGATAAAAACTCTCAGCAAACTAGGAATAGAGGGGAACTCCCACAACTGGATAAATAACTTGTACAAATAATCTATAGCTAACACTATACATAATGGCGAGAAACTTGAAGCTTCCCTGTAAATGTCAATGTTTAGTCCATTTTCTGTTACTTAGAATAGAATATCTGAAATTGTGTAATTTATAAGGAAAGGAATTCCTTTCTTACAGTTCTGGAGGATGAGAAGTACAAGGTCAAGGGACTATATCAGGTGAAAGTCTTCTTGCTGGTAGGACTGCTCTACACAATCTCCAGGTGGTACAGAGTATCACATGGTGAGAAGGCTTAGCATGCTAATGTGCTAGCTCAGGTCTCTCTTCCTCTTCTTATAAAGCCACTAGTTCCCCTTCCATTACAAGCCACTAATCCAGTAATCTATCTATTAATTCATGAATGTATTAATTCATTCATGGGTGCAGAACCCTCATGATCCAATCTCCTCTTAAGGGCCCCGCTTCTCAACACTGCCATACTGTGGACCAAGTTTCAACATGATTTCTGGAGGGGACATTCAAACCACAGCAATCTAGAACAATGAAAGGATAACACCTCGCGCCATTCTTTTTCACATCATATTACAAATCCTTCCTAATGCAATAAGGTACATAGATTGGAAAGGAAAATATAAAACTGTCTTTGTTCACAGATAATATGATTAACTATATGGAAAATCTGAAAGATCACAAACTCCTGAACTAATAAACAGTTACAGCAAGGTTATAGGATGTAAAGTTAATATACAGAAATCAACTGCTTTTCTACAGACACACACAATAAATAAGTCAAATTTGAAACAAAAAAACATAAACAAATGATATAAACTTATCATTTTCATTTGGACCTCCAAAAATGAAATACTCAGATATAAATTTAATAAAATATGCATAATATGATCACTAGGAGAATTATAAAATTCTGTTAAAAGTTATCAAGGAAGAACCAAATAAATGGGGAGATATTCCGGGTCCATAGATAGGAAGACTCAATATTGTCAAGATGTCAGTTTTTCCTAAGTTGATTGATAGATTCAATACATTCCTAAGCAAAATTCCAGTAAGTTTTTTTTTGTGAATATTGACAACTTAATTCCAAAATTCATATGGAGAGGCCAAAAACCCTGGAAAAGCTAACTCAATATAGAAAGAGAAAAAAAAAGAAAAAAAAAAATCAGAAGACTGGCATTATCTGACTTCAAGGCTTTCTACAGACCTACTGCATGAAAATAGTGTGATATTTCCAGAAGAATAGGCAAATAAATAAATTAAACAGAATAGTAAGCCCAGAAGTCGACTCAGGCAAATATAGTTAATTGATCTTTGACAAAGAAGCAAAAGCAATACAATGGAAAAAAGACAGTCCTTTCAACAAATGGCACTGGAATGATTGAACATTCATATTAAACAAGAAGGATTAATACACTGTTTAGAAAAATTAACTGAAAATAAATTATATATGTAAATAAGAAATGCAAAACTATGAAACTCCTATGAGATAATATTTTTAAATATCTGAATTCCTTTGGTTTTGCTGATGATATATAGAGATAATACTGAAGCCATGGTTTTTGAAATAAATAATTAATAAGCTGAACTTTATTAAAATTTAAAACTCTGCTCTTCAAAAGACATTGTGAAGAGAATGAGAATATATACCAAAGACTGGAAAAAAAACATTTGAAAAAGACATATCTGATAAACAACTATTACCCAAAATGTATTTTAAAAACTCACTTAAAACTCAACAATAACAATAATGCTTGATTAAAAATGGCCAGAAGATCTCAACAGGCACCTCATCAAGGAATATAAACAGATGACAAATAAACATATGAAAACAAGCTCCACATCATGTCCTTAGGGTACTGAAAATTAAAACAACAATGAAATACCACCAAACACTTATTTAAATGATTGAAATTAAAGCACTGACAAAATTAAATGCTGGTGATGATGTGGGGCAACGAGAATTCTCATTCATTGCTGGTGGAAATTAAAAATGTTACAGCATCTTTGGAAGCCAACTTGTCAGTTTCTTACAAAACTAAATATATTCTGGCCATAGTTTTCAGCCATTATGCTCCATGGAATTTATTCAAATGAATCAAAAATTTATATTCACATGAAAATCTGCATATAGACATATATGTAGCTTTGTTCCTAATTGCCAAAATTTCATTCAGTAGGTGAATTGATAAATAAACTGTTGTACATGAATACTTTAGAATATTGTTAAGTACTAAATTAAATGACTTATCAAGCCATAAAAAGACATGGAGGAAACTTCAATGCACATTGCTAAATTAAGGAAGCTAATGTGAGAAGGCTATATACTATATTAGTTCAAAATATGACATGCTAGAAAAGGTAAAACTATGGAGACATTAAAAAGATCAGTGTTTTCAAGGGATAAGCGAACACCCATAAAATGCATAACATCAAGAAAGAACCTAATGCTAACACTATGAACTTTGGTTGATAATGATGGCTGTGTAGGTTCAGTAATTGTAACAAATTTACCACCCTAGTGCAGGATATTGATAAGGAGGATGTTGTGTATCTGTGGGGATACTAAGTATATGATAATTCTCTATACTTTCCAATCAACTGGTCTGCAATCCTAAAACTCCTCTACAGAATAATATCTATTTAAACATTTTATGTCAAAGTACATGTTTAGTGTTCATTTGGCAAACAATTGGAAATCATTACTACCTTTTGTACATAAAAAATGAATTCCTTTAAATCTGTTGCAAGAAAGAAAATAACTCACCAACTGATGAGTTAACTCACCTACCAATCTCATTAAGCCTTTCTTATTGTAATACCGTAATATTGTGGTATTATGATTCAAATACTTCCTTTAATGAGAAGAAAATTTCAATGTATTAGTAGACACTTGATGTATCTGAATTTTTAGGCCCATTAATCTTGCTCTATTTCTTGGCAACAGATTACGAACTACTCTATAGCCACTGTATTTGATTACTAGATTAATTGATGAGACTCTTGCCAAAATAAGTGAGTGCATTGAGCATTAGAATAAAGACTTCAAAATATTTTCCTTTGTTCAGTTTTATTTTTTTAACAAAATTAAAGTCAGGTTTTTCCCTTGTCACCAGTGGTGCCTTCTTCACTTCAGTTCTTGCTAAAAGAAAGAGATCTAAGTAGTAACCTCATAATTCTCCAGCTGAATTGAATCAGCTTTCAATGGAAATAATTATTTAACATCAAATATTCAAACCATTCTCTTTGTCATATCTCCAAATAAACATTCTATTAATTCATTTAATCCATAAACAATTATTTTTAGTATTATGTCTAAGTAGAGTACATTTCAAGTTATGTACTTGAAACATTATGTACTAAGTAGAGTACATTTCAAGTCCTTCAGAAATTCTGAAATAAATATGACATATAACCAAGGTGCTTAATATATTGTGAGCACTGACTAATCAAAACAGATACTCAACAATCAAAGAAAATTTTGGCTGGTATTCTGCATAGTTCTTTCCAAGTGGAATTCACAGTGTAATGGGAAAAGAGAGAGGAATAAAAGACTATAAGTAAGAAAAAACCATGTAATGTCCAAATTATCGCATATGCAATAATAAGCAAACAGTGGAGAAGGCAGTTAGAAAGTTTTCAGAGAAAATGTAGGATTTGAGCTAAAAGTTGAAAATCAAAGAAAGAACAAAAAATTATGAAATTGAAAAATAACCTCTCCAAAACCAAAATGGAAATATAATATAGATATAGCCATTAACAAAGTTATAGTATATATATGGAACACAAATATTAAATGTTTGTCGTATCTATAAATCAAGGATAGAAATAAACTTCATATGTAGCCAAAAATTACTGTTCATTTTGGTGTGTATAAACAAAACACTGCATGTATACATATGTAACAAACATGCATGTTGTGCACATGTACCCTAGAACTTAAAGTGTAATAAAAAAAAAAAGAAGAAATGGACCAGCCCAGTAGAAATATGCATAACTGAAACATGTTATAACTGAAGTAATAACTCTTCACCAATTAAGACTTACATTTTAAAACAGTATTTAAAATGGTATCTACAGATACTCATCTGTAGATTTAGGGAAAGAAAATAATTTGTGCATTACAGAGAGTATATTTCTATAATGAATACATTGATCAGGATTGCTTATCTTATGCTGCCCTATTTAACTTAATTAAGTTTTCTTTTGCACTCACTCAAAATCTGCTCATACCTAGGTGAATCATTAGGACAGTTCAATGATTGATTTGATATCTATCTCCAAGTCCTATCACTTTCAACAAGTAGGCTACAGAATATGGTGACAGGGAAGTGGCCTGGAGAGCCCAATTTTATTCCCTTGATTCTGAAGATACACACTCAAGTTGTACTCACAATTATTTGGCCCAAACTCATACCTTGATTGCCCAGTGACTTCCAGAATGCTAAGAAGTATACCCAGCAAGGAGAGGGGAACTAGATACTGATTTTCACAAGTAATGTCTCCTAAAAATACACATTCATAACGTCTACTTTGACAGGTAAACATGGAGAGTAAACATACCTGTAATCAAATATAAGGAAGATTGAAGAGTTCATGACTTTACTGTGTTTTTTTTTTTTTTTTAAAAAGAGAATAGAATGTGTTTCAAGCTGTTTGTGTAGTCTGTGATTTCTTTCAGCAGTGCTTCATAGTTTTCTTTGTAGAGATCTTTCAATCCCCTTGGTGAGGTATATGCCAAATAATTTTGTTTCATTTTTTGCAACTGTTGTAAAAGGGGTTGGGTTTTTGATTTGATTCTCATCTTGGTCATTGTTGGTTGTTGGTTAATATCAATAGCAGTGCTATTGATTTGTGTACACTGATTTTGTATCCTGAAACTACACTGAATTCATTTATCAGATCTAGGAGCATTTTGGAGGAGTCTTTACGGTTTTTTAGGGATACCATCATATCATTGGTGACTAGCAACAGTTTGACTTCCTCTTTACTGATCTGGATGCCCTTTATTTATTTCTACTGTCTGATTGCTCTGGCTAGCACTTCTGGTACTACGTTAAATAGAAGTGGTGAAAGTGGGCATCCTTGTCTTGTTCCAGTTTTAAGGGGAAATGCTTTCAATTCTTCCCTGTTCAGTATAATGTTGGCTGTAGGTTGCCATAGATGGCTTTTATTACCATGATGTATATCTCTTGTGTGCTGATTTTGATGAAGGTTTTAGTCATCAAGTGATGCTGAATTTTGTCAAATTCTTTTTCTGCATCATTGAGATGATCATATGATTTTTGTTTTTAATTCTGTTTTTGTGATATGCTACATTTATTGACTTGCAGATGTTAAACCATCCCTGCATTCCTTGTATGAAACCCACTTGATCATGGAATTTTCTTTTTGAATTCAGTTAGCTAGGTTTTTTTAAGTATTTTTGCATCAACGTTCATCTATGATATTGTTCTGTAGCTTTCTTTTTATGTTATGTCCTTTGTTGGTTTGGTATTAAGGTGATACTTGGCTTTGTAGAACGATTTAGGGAGGATTCCCTCTTTCTCTATCTTTTGAAATAATTTCAGTATGATTGGTTGTCAATTTTTCTTTGAATGCCTGATATAATTCAGCTATGATTTCATCTGATCCTGGACTTTTGTTATTGGCAATTTTTTCTATTACTGTTTCAATCTTGCTACTTGTTATTGGTCTGTTCAGAGTTTCTGTTTCTTCCTGATTTAATCTAGGTGGATTGTATATTTCCAGGAATTTATCCATCTCTTTTAGATTTTCTAGTTCATATGCATAAAAGCATTCATAGTAGCCTTGAGAAATCTTTTGTATTTCTGTGATATCAGTTGTAAATCTCTTATTTCATTTCCAATTGATCATATTTGTATCTTCTCACTTCTTTTTTGATTAATCTCACTAATGGTCTATCAATTTTGTTTTTTGTTTTTTCAAAGAACCGACTTTTTGTTTTATTTATCTTTTGCGTTTTTTTTTTTGTTCCATTTTCATTTAGTGCAGCTCTCATCTTTATTATTTCTTTTATTATGCTAGACATGAGTTTGGTTTGTTATTGCTGCTCTAGTTCCTAGAGGTATAATCTTAGATTATCTATTTGTGCCCTTTCAGACTTTTTGATTATAGGTATTGAATGCTATGAACTTTCCTCTTAGCACCACTTTTGCTGTGTCTCATAGGTTTTGATACCTTTTATCACTATTGTTGTTTAGTTTAAAGAATTTTTAAAATTATGCCCGTGAATGAGTAGAATCAATATTGTGAAATGACTATACTTCCAAAAGCAATCTGTAAATTCAGTGCAACTCTCATCAAAATACCATCATCATTCTTCACAGAACAATAAAAAAAAACCCTAAAATTCATATGGAACAACAACAACAAAAAAGCCTGCATAGCCAAAGGAAGACTAAACAAAAAGAACAAATCTGGAGGCACCAGGTTACCCAATTTTGAACTATACTATAAGTGCATAGTCACCAAAACAGCATGGTACTTGTATAACAATGGTCGCATAGACCAATGGAATAGGATGCAGAAGCCAGAAGTAAAGCCAAATACTTACAGCCAACTGACCTTTGACAAAGCAAACAAAAACATAAAGTGGGGAAAGGATACCATATTCAATAAATGATGCTGGGATAATTGGCAAGCCACACCTAGAGGAATAAAGCTGGAGCCTCATCTCTCAATTTATACAAAAATCAACTCAAGATGCATCAAAGACTAAAATCTAAGACCCAAAATTATAAATATTCTACGAGATAACATTGGAAAAACTCTTATAGACATTAGTTTAGGCAAAGAGCTCATGACCAAGAACCTGAAAGCAAATGTAACAAAAACAAAGACAAAGAGATGGGACCAAATTAAATAAAAAAACATCTCCACAACAAAAGAAATAATCATCAGAGTAAACAGACAACCCACAGAGTGGGAGAAAATCTTCACAAACTATACATCCAATAAAAGACTAATATCTAGAATCTACAAGTAACTCAAACAAATCAGCAAAATAATAATAATAATAATAATAATAATAATAATTCCAAGAAGTGGACAAAGGAAATTAATAGACACTTCTCAACAGAAGATATGCAAATGACCAATAAACATATGAAACAATCCTCAGCATCACTAATTAACAGGGAAATGCAAATCAAAAGCACAATGTGATACCACCTTACTCTTTCAAGAATGGCCATATTTTAAAAATTAAAAAATAACAGATGTTGGTGTAGATGTGGTAAAAAGGGAACACTTTTACACTGTTGGTGGGAATGTAAACTAGTACAACCATTATGAAAAACAGTATGAAGAGTCATTAAAGAATTAAGAGCAGAACTACTGTTTGATCAAAAAATCCCACTACTGGATATCTACCCAAAGAAAAATAAGTCATTATATGAAGAAAATACTTGCAAATGCTTGTTTATAGTGGCACAATTCACAATTGCAAAAATATGGAACCAGCTAAATGCCCATCAGCCGATGAGTAGATAAAGAAAGTGTGATATATATGTGTGTGTATATATATATACACACACATATCACACTTACATATATACATATCACACACATATATATACATATCACACTATAAATATATATATATATAGAGAGAGAGAGAGAGAGAGCTTTCTTTTTATGTTATGTCCTTTCTTGGTTTGGTATTAGGGTGATACTTGGCTTTGTAGAATGATTTAGGGAGGATTCCCTCTTTCTCTATCTTTTGAAATAATTTCAGTAAGATTGGTTGTTAATTCTTCTTTGAATGCTATTATATATAATCAGAATACTACTCAGCCATGAATAGGAATAAAATAGTGACATTCACAGCAGCCTGGATGGAGTTGCAGACCATTATTCTAAGTGAAGTAACCCAGAAATGGAAAATCAAACATTGTGTGTTCTTACTTATAAGTTGGAACTAAGCTATGAGGATACAAACGCATAAGAATGATATAATGAATTTTGGGGACTTGGGGGATAATGGTGGGGTTGTGAGGGATAAAAGACTACACATTGGATACAGTGTACACAGCTTGGGCGATAGGTGCACCAGAATCTCAGAAATTGTCACTAAATAACATTTCCATGCAACCACATACCACCTGCTTTCCTAAATCTATTGAAATAAGAATAAAAATAGGCTGGGTCCAGTGGCTCAAACCTGTAGTCTTAGCACTTTGGGAGCCTGAGGTGGGCCAATCGCTTGAGGTCAGGAGTTTGAGATGAGCCTGGGCAACATGGGAAATCTAGCCTCTGGGAAAAATATAAAGAAAAATATATTAGCCAGACCTGGTGGTGCACGCCTATAGTCTCAGCTATTCAGGAGGCTGAAATGGAAGGATTGCTTGAGCCCAGGAGGTGGAGGCTGCAGTAAGCCATGGTCACGTCACTGCACTCCAGCCTGGGTGACAGAGAGAGAACCTGTCTCAGAAATAAGTAGGTCAATAAATAAATAAAGTAAAATAATATGAAAATAAAATAAGTAAATAAAAACTTTTAAAACTTACTGAATAGAATAAATTGATGAATAAGAGAACAAAAAAAATTTATTTTTTAAAAAATAAAATAAATTAAAATTTTGGTCTTAAGATAGGAATTGGGCAGGATAGCCAAGGGAAGAGAAAAACTCAAAAAAAGACCATTGGAGTGCTGTTTAGTACGGTGTGTGCAGATGCTAAGGGTCTGAATAAGGATGAAATTATAGGAATTTAAAAAATACGCAAGGGAACTTAGGAAAGCAACAAGCTTCAGATTTCATAAATGATTGAAATTTGAGTATGAGAAGAAAAGGAGTCACAAACATGACTATGATCTTTAAAAAGAAGTAAAAAGACTCCTCAAACTCTCTGTTTAGTACTTCTCTTCACAATGTAAAAGAAAAAAAAATTCATACTGAGAAAAAGAAAAAAAATATTACAACAAACCACTCACAGAAATGTGCATAGTCACCTAAAATTATCTCTACTAGATTATAAAAACAGCAGTTACACAGCAATGGAATTCCTCAGTTGTTTCCCTGACCATGGAAGAAGACAAGCCCTTTGGGTGCCACTTTAAGTTTCAGGGTTAAAAATTTTAAGTTTCCTATCTTTGGCATAAAAATGGGGTCATAGGGAGGATATATTGAACTGTTATTGAGTAGTTCTGTGTTTATTTTTCTGGCTCTGCCACTAAGGCTTTTTGTGATTCTGGAAAATACAACTTTTCTGGATCATTTTTTCTTTTCCTCTAAAGACCTTTCAATAAAAGATGACCAAACTCTTCAGCTCAAACATTCTAACTTTACCAAGAATGATACATGTTACATTGCCTAATTCAATTTCTACTTAGGACAACATACCGAATTACAATTATGATTAAAAGAGAACTTGAAAAATTATAAAAATTATTATTCAAGTTTTCCTGGGATTTTTGTTTTATTACATTTATATAGTGAAAGCACTTTATAAGGTAGCCTTTGTTATACTAGAATGTTAAATCATGACAGAGTTGGAACCTAGATGGAACTAATTTTTTCAAAATAGAGTTATTTGGTAACCAAAAAATGTAATAATTAATATCAGTATTTCAATTGTTATTCCTGGGTATTTGTAAACATGGGAGTCATGGGAATCTTTCTGATCTTTCCCAATAATTATTGGGACTCTTCAGAAAGCATTTCTTTCCAATAACAGGCATGCTACCTTATTGTGGATTTGATAGTAAAATTCTTAATATTTTACAATCTTCCTAAGAGATGTCTCTTTTTGCAAGTGCTAAGTAATATGTTGTTATTAATGCATCAGCTATCAATATGTTTATTTTCAATACAGCATTTCAGGATCAAGTAGTTTATTAATTATACCATTTTTTTCTTTTTTTTTCCAGAGTAAGGGTAGAAAAGCAAAGACCTGCTAAAAGTTAAAAATATAACTTTTCTTTATGTTAGGGGGAGAAACAAGCCTCTGAACCCAAAATGGCAGCTAAGAAAGGATAGTATTTATAGAAGCTAGAATATGAAAGGAAATGCCAGGAGATGTCAAAATTGATTGAAATGCTCAAGCCTGACAGCTCTGAAATTTGCAAGTTGAATACCTGCCACAATTTGTGAATGATCCTCTATATTCTTAAACTGCTTGATTTAGCTAGCATTGTGATAGAAATGGATGAGAGAAGCCAAGAAACTATAAGGTATATCCTAGTGCCATTTCATTCCTAAAACTTGCCATAATACATGTTATTCTGCAATTTAAAACATGGCAAAAGTATATATGGATATTGATTAGAAATTTGTCCTCTAGTGACTTTTTTCTATGTCATACACGAATAATTTCAAAATGTAAACACTTTCAAATAACGTTTTTTCTACTGAAGTGCTTACTTATTATTTAAATGATCTGTACATGAATGCATGCTCTTTAATTAAATGTATTTATTTACCTGCTGCTTTGTATTTACTTACGTACAGTTGTGTGTGTCTGTTTGTGTATGTAACAGTTAAATAGTCACTTGAGGCCGGGCGCGGTGGCTCAAGCCTGTAATCCCAGCACTTTGGGAGGCCGAGACGGGTGGATCACGAGGTCAGGAGATCGAGACCATCCTGGCTAACACGGTGAAACCCCGTCTCTACTAAAAAAAAAAATACAAAAAATCAGCTGGGCGAGGTGGCGGGTGCCTGTAGTCCCAGCTACTCGGGAGGCTGAGGCAGGAGAATGGCGTAAACCCGGGAGGCGGAGCTTGCAGTGAGCTGAGATCCGGCCACTGCACTCCAGGCTGGGCGATAGAGCGAGACTCCGTCTCAAAAAAAAAAAAAAAACTCACTTGACATATGGTACTGAAGAATCTGTGCAGCTTTCTTATAAGATTGGCTGAATTGCAGAATGCTCTAAACAACTAGGCAAGAAAATAATAAAAATAAATAAGCATTGACAAAAGAAAATGCATAGAAGACAGTCAGGATCTCTTGGATAATCAAGGGTAACACAGGCAATTTAAAGCTTACCATCTATTTAAAGTTGACCAGTGGGGATGTTTACAAGTGTTGAAACAAAACTAGAATGGAAAACAAAATTATTTGATTTTAGCTAAATCAAAACAAGGTAAAGGATAAAGCAGAGAGATATTTATTTTAGTCTTTGTAGAGATTCTTTTTAGTCTAGCAAAATTCAAGTACACACTATCACTGCTCTACCTTTATATTCTTTAAACACATACACATACCCAACCACATATATACATAATATTTCAAATATAGAAAGAAATAACTGTAGCTTTATAGTTAAAATACTGTTCTATAATACACCACTCTACAAATATAAAAATTATTTGACTCTAACTGGTATTTACTGATAAAATAATGCCAAAAGTTGCATATTAGTAGAGACTGAGCATCTTAGTTGTGTTCTTTCTTTATTCTTCTATTAGAAGCAAAATGATGTCTTTGTAAACATTACATATTTTGTTAAAAAAATTGACAAATTACAAATCCTCAATCTTTCCAAAAGAACAGCAATGCTAAAGAAAACATACAAAAATTTAACATTTCACTGTTGAGGAAAATGAATAACAATTTTCTTCTTTTTTAATAGAGTTTTTCAAAATGGAGAGAAACTGGAATATTGACTTCAAAAAACAGTTTCATAAAAATATAGTTATCCTTATGTAGTATCAGAAGATAGGAAAATCATATTCAAATACATACATTTATTTAAAAAAAATAAATATTATTCAAAGGCCTGATGTCAATAAATACCAACATCCTTAACAAATTTGAGAAATAGGTTCTGAAAATTTCACCACCAACAACAAAAAATGTAGAAAGCTCTGATCTAATTACTATTCAGGAATGTAATTCATTTGTTGTAATTAAATAGGAAAAGGGAAAACAAGTGAGAAGCTAACAAAGAGAAATACTTTAAATGTTTTTACCTTCCTTTAGGGATAGTGTACCTTTCCTACTTAGATGGACTCTATCATCATCAGAACTTTGGTATATGTAGTAGTAAACTCCATCTTCATTTAAACCTGGTACTATTGCCCAAGTCACTCCCAACCCATCCACCTCCATTCGAGTAGCCTGCATTTCCTGTGGTCTTGTCATTTTATTCTATCCTTTACTGAATTTTAATGTCACCATTCCCCTATCTGGTTGAAATGATTATGACTTTAGAGCCAATGGCTGCAACTTTAGTACAATTCATTAAACTTTAATCAAATGGTGACTTTAGAGCCAATTATATGACAAATATTAAACTCTCAAAGGTCATTGAAATAAATGAATAAAGGTAATATAGCAGTGTGATAACTTCAGATTGTGTAGTACTTATTGCAAATAAATTATGAGCAAAACAATCTATATTCAAATTTGTATTTAAAATTTTTAATGTAATCTAAAAGCCTAATTGCTGGTATAATCTGTCAGATAAATAGAATAATCAAATAAGTAAAGTTAGCTAAATCTAACTATGTAGAAATATATTTGTGGTAATAGGTGATATGGTTTGGCACTGTATTCCCACCCAAATCTCATCTTGAATTGTAATCCCTGTAGGTTGAGGGAGGGACCTGTAATTCCCATGTGTCAAGGGAAGGAAGTGATTGGATTATGACACTGTTCTTGTGACAGTGAGTGAATTCTCATGAGATCTGATGGCTTTATAAATAATAGTTTTTCCTGTACTGATACAGGTGCACTCTCTCTTGCCTGCTGCCACGTAAGACATGCCTGCTTCCCCTTTCACCAGGATTGTAAGTTTTCTGAGGCCTCCTAAGCCATGTGGAACTGTGAATCAATTAAACCTCTTTCCTTTATAATTACCTAGTCTTGGGTATTTCTTTATAGCAGTGTAAGAATGGATTAATACAGTAAATTTGTACTACAGAGAATAGGGCACTGCTATCAAGATACCCAACAATGTGGAAGCGACTTTGGAACTGGGAAACAGGCAGAAGTTGGAACAGTTTGAAGGGCTCAGAAGTAGATAGGAAGATGTGAGAAAGTTTGGAACTTCCTAGAGGCTTGTTGAATAATTTTGACCAAAATGCTGATAACGATGTGGTCTCAGATGGAGATGAGGAACTTATTGGAAACTGGAGTAAACATCACTCCTGCTATGCTTTAGCAAACAGACTGGAGGCATTTTACCCTGTCTTAGAGATATGTGGAACTTTGAGCCTAAGAGCTATGATTTAGGGTATCTGACAGAAGAAATTTCCAAGCGGCGAAGTGTTCAAGAGGTGACACAGAGTAAAAGTTTGAAAGACCTGGAGCCTGACGAATGCAAGAGAAAAGCAAAACCCATTCTCTGGGAAGAAATTCAACCTAGCTGCAGAAATTTGCATAAGTAACAAGGAACCAAATTCTAGTTGCCAAGATAATAGGGAAAATGTCTCCAGGGTACATCAGAGACCTTGGCTGCAATCCCTCCCATCACAGGCTTGGAGGCCTGGGAAGGAAAATGATTTAATGGGGGAGTCCCAGGGCTTGACTGCTATGTGCAGCCTTCTGAACATGGGGCCCTGTTTCCAGGGTTTTTCAGCTCCAGTCTTGGGTAAAAGGGGCCAAGGTACAGATTGCACTGTGGCTGCAATGAGGGTGCAGGCCACACCTTGATGGCTTTCATGTGGTGTTGGGCCTGTGGATACACAGAAGTCAAGAATTAAGGTTTGGGAACCTCTACCTAGATTTCAGAGGATGTATAGAAATGCCTGAATCTCCAGGCAGAAGTTTGCTGTAGGGGAAGAGCCTTCATCGAGAATCTCTGCTAGGCAATGTGAAAGGAAAATGTGAGGTTGGAATCCCCACTCATAGTCCCCACTGGGGCACTGTTTAGTGGAGCTGTGAGATGAGGGCCATCATCCTCCAGACCCCAAAATGGTAGATCAACAGACAGCTTGCACTGTGCACCTGGAAAAGTCACAGACACTCAACACCAGCCTGTGAAAGCAGCCAGGAGGGGAACTGTACCCTACAAAGCCATAGGGGTGGGATTTCCCAAGACCATGGGAGCCCAACTGTTGCATCAGCATGACCTGGATGTGAGATATAAAGTTAAAGGAGATAATTGTGGAGCTTTAAGATTTAATAACTACCTTATTGGATTTCAAACTTGTATGGGGCCTGTAGAGCCTTTGTTTTGGCCAATCTTTCTCATTTGGAATGTAAACATGTACCCAATGCCTGTAACCCCATTGTATCTTGGAAGTAACTAACTTGCTTTTGATTTTACAGGTTCATATGTGGAAGGAGCCTGACTTGTCTCAGATGAGACTTTGGACTTTGACTTTGAAGCTAATGCTGAAATGAGTTAAGACTTTGTGGGATTGTTGAGAAAGCATGATTGGTTTTGAAGTGTATAAATGACATAAGATTTGGGGGGTGGGCAGGGGCAGAATGAGATGGTTTGGCCCCATGTCCTCAGTCAAACCTCATTTTTAATTGTAATTCCCATGTGTTGAGGGAGGAAACTATAATCCTGTTTATAGGGAAAGAAGTTATTGAATTATGGGGGTGGTTTCCCCCATGCTATTCTCATGATAGTGAGTGTATTCTCATGTGATCTGATGGTTTTATCGTGCTTTTTTTCCCTTTTTAAATTATTGCACTTTAAGTTCTAGGGTACATATGCACAATAATAAATGGACTCTTTCTTACCTGCTGCCACATAAGACGTGTCTGCTTCCCTTTCCACCACGATTGTGAGTTTCCTGAGTCCTCCCCAGCCATGTGTCAATCTAACCTCTTTCCTTTATAGACTACCCAGTCTCGGGTCCTCTATCTAACAGTGTGAGAATAGACAAATATAACAGGAATATTAGCTTTCTGTTTTATATACGAGTTTAGTTTTTTAAAATCAATTTGAGTTAAATATTGAAGAATAATGACACAGTAGAAAGAGCAGGTTATTTTTAACGAGTTAATCTGAACTTGAATCTCAGGTTTGTTGTTTATTGCTCTCTGAACATGGGGAAGTTACAAGCACTCTCAGCCTCGATTACCTCTGTGTGCAAATAGGCATGTAATTAGTGTTGTAAATGAGAAAATATCCTAACTCGGTGATCACCTTTGGAAGTTACTTGGTAATATTTGGTCTCGCATTAAGTTGCCAGCTCTACTTTTTCCCATAAGACAACTCATGTACTTATTTAACTTTTAAGATCCTAAAATCAAATGTGATATGACATCAAAATCCAATAGAGAGACCTAAAGAAAGAAAAGGGATTTAGTATCACCTCTGCCACTTGATGGGTGTGCACTATTGAGGAAAATACTTTAAAATCCAAGCCTCATATTTCTGAAAACTAAGGACAAAACTATGCAAACTACCTATCTCATATGGATGCCGTGGAGATTAAGTTAGAGAACACATGTGAATAATTGAAAATTATGTTTGTATTAAGTATAAATGAGACTAAAACTGAAAGTATGACTCAATATCATTCTAAATAAAAGTGAAAGAAAAGTGGAAGAGTAAGGCTTCAGTGGATGATTTTTTGGTTAAAATTTGTTATACTACTTATTTTATCAAACTAGTGTTTATTTGAAATAAAAAACAAGTGCTTTTTAAACCATACAAACAGAATCACATAGAGTAGTCAATCAGACAATAATATGTTGAATATACAGATTGTTTTGGAATTAGGGACAGTGGAGACATCTGAGGCATAACACTTGGCAAAGGTTTCCACCTTATCAAAAGAAAATCTTAGGCCAGGCACGGTGGCTCACGCCGGTAATCCCAGCACTTTGGGAGGCCGAGGAGGGTAGATCACCTGAGGTCAGGAGTTTGAGACCAGCCTGGCCAGCATGGCGAAACCCCATCTCTACTAAAAATACAAAAATTAGTCGGGAGTGGTGGCAAGCACGTATAATCCCAGCTACTTGGGAGGCTGAGGTGAGAGAATGGCTTGAACCTGGAAGGTGGTGGTTGCAATGAGCAGAGATCACGCCACTGCACTCCAGCCTGGGTGACAGAGCAAGACTCCGTCTCAAAAAAAAAAAAAAAAGAAAAAAAAAGAAAGAGAATCTTCAAGCATGCCAATATAAAGGCAAAGACTTAAGGTAACAGATAGAACAATGAGTTGGAGCGAGGTCCAGAAACTGGGAACCTCCATAAAGCTGCTAGTCCCAGTCTCACAGAGTGAGTTGACTTTAAGTCCATGGCAGAAAGGATTAAGGTTTGTATCAAATGCAGGTAGTGTTTTCAAATTCAGTAACAGTGGAGAGTTAGGTGTGTGGACAGGGATACAACAGGGGAAACATAGCAAGGGTGATGATTGATAACTCATGAGACAGGAATGAATTGGCAAACCATGTTTTTCAATGGAAGTCCCTTTGTTAATAAGAGACAAATAGGAAAACCATACTCTACCTTTTAGGATGAAGGGTTAGCAGTAGACATATCTAGGAGTGAACTCTAAAGGAGAAGAGTTGTGTGTACCTATTGCTAGGTTTTCAAAGAAAATGTATGCTAAATTTCACAGACAGAAGAGTTTCTCTAAAAAAGCAATGTCATCAGTAAATATATAAAAAGAGCATGTGCCACATTTTCTTAAAAACTATTAAATTACAAAATGATCAAAATACTCTCTTATTGTAATCATTTTATCATATTTATTATGCATGATATTAAAAACACATTTTGTATTATGCATATTATGACAATTCTAACAAGTTTATGTAGAGATGGCTCATCTTTGCATTACCTTCTTTTGTTTTGGTTTTCTTATCCTTTTTCATGGTGAAATTGTATTACAGCATATGATTCAGAAGATAGCTACTTTATTACACATATACAAAAGAAAATTAACCATATACTTGAGATGAAGTTTGTCATGGAGATAGAAAATCTCTTAATCTCTAAATATATAAAAATCTCATTTATTTAATTCTTTCACCCATTACTAAGTTATTACTTATTCATTTATTTTATTAAAGACATTGAAACTTTAAAATTACTCAGGAGTTTTAGACCAGTATAATCTCTACTTTTTAGTAATTATGGAAGAAATGAGAAAAGATTTGATTAGTTTCTCTAAACAAATTAACTTTGAGATATCATTCTTTTTTTCCCCTGAATAAACTTCCAGTTTCTTAAATAATTTTTATAATAAAGTTTTCATACAACTTTTAACATAGATGTTTTCATAAAATGTTACACAAAGTATCTACACTTATTTATATTCCCATCTGAACAACTACAAATATCTCTGGAGAATGATGTTTTCTGAAGATGAGTTTTAAAATATTAATGAACTTGAAAATAAAGTAGGTAGAGGGAGGTGGAGCAAGATCGTCAAATTGTACCCCCACCCTCACATGAGCACCAAATTAAACCATTAGCCACCTCCATAAGATCCAAAAATCAAGGGAGTGATCACAGTACCTGGCTTTAACATTATGTAAAGTAAAGAGTCATTGAAGAGGGTAGGAAAGACAGTCTTGAATTGCAAACACCACCCCTCCCTCATGCCATTTCTGCAGCCTCATGGTGCAGAAAGAGAATCTGTGTGCTTGGGGAAGGAAATAAGCAGTGATTGTGGGACCTTATATTGAAACTCAGTGCTGTTGGTCACAGCAGAAAGCAACAAAGGGCAGAATTCAGCCAGCATCTACTGAAGGGGCATTTAGACTGGCCCCGACCACAGAGGAATCATTCATCCCAGAGGTCAGAATCTGAGTTCTGGCTAGCCCCACCACCATAGGCAAAAGTGCTCCAGGCTTCTAAATATACTAGAAAGGCAGTCCAGGCCATAAGGACTGCAACCTGGGCAAGTTTTGGTGTTGTACTAGACTTCAAACTAGTGGACTTGAGGTGCACATGACCTAGTGAGAAAGTAGCTGGGATGGTCAAGGGGAGTGCTTGCATGACCCTTCTCCAAAAACCAAAGCAGCATATCTCACAGTTGTGAGACCCCTTCCTTCTGCTTGAGGAGAGTACAGAGGAAAATAAATGGAACTGTGTCTTGCTACTTGAATACAGCTCAGTCATGGTAGAATGCAGATCTGGAAGAGTCCTGAGGTCCCTGCTCTAGGCCCGAGCTCTTGGACAAAATCTGTAGACACACCCTAGGCCAGAAGGGAACCTGGTGTCTTGAAGGGAAGAAATAAATTCTGACAGGATTCATCATCCGCTGACAAAAGAGCCCTTGGAGCTTGAATAAATACCAGTGGTAGTCAGGCAATACTTGCTGTGGGAGTTGGGTGAGAACCAGTTCCGATCTAGCTTCAAGTGAGACACAGCACATTCTTAGTCATGGTGGCCAAGAGAAAAGACTGCTTCTGGCTGAGGAAGGAGAAGGAAGAGTAAAGGCGACTTTGTCTTGCAGCATGGGTACCAGCCTGACTACAGTGAAGCAGGGCACCAAGTGGGCTCCTGGGGGTCCTGATTCCAGACTGTGGCTCCTACATGGTATTTATGGACTCACCTTGGGTCAGAGGAAAGCCAATAGCCCTGAAGGGAGAGACCCAAGCTTGGTAGCAGGTACCATAAGCTAACTGCAGAGACCTTGGGCCTTGAGTGAATATTGGTGTTAGCCAGGCAGTACTTGGCATGGTCCTGGGGTGGTGGTGGCCATGGGGAAATACTCCTTCTGCTTGATGAAGGGAGAAAGAAGAGTTGGAAGAAAGTTGTCTTGTGCCTCAGGTGCTAGCTCAGCCGTGGAAGAATAGAGCATCAAGTAGACTCCTGAGATTTCTAACTTGAGGCCTTGGTTCTCAGACACCATTTCTGGACATGCTCTAGGCTTGGGGAAAGCTTGCCTCCCTGAAAAGAAAGACAAAAGGCTGGCTGGATTTGTTACCAACTGACTGAAGAGCCCTTGGGCCTTGAGAGATCATTGAAGGTAGCTAGGCAATGAATGTTGTGGCCCTTGGGCAAGACCCTCTGCTGTGCTGGCTTTAGATCTGACTCAGCACAATCTCAGTAGTGGTGTCCACAGAGGTACTTGTGTCACCACTTCTCCAGCTCTAGACAACTCAAAATGGAGAGAGAGAGAGAGAGAGAGAGAGAGAGAGAGAGAGAGAGAGACTACATTTGTTTGGGAGCAAGTAGGGAATAAGAACAAGAGGCTCTGCCTAATAATGCAGGAAATGCTCTTAGCTCTTACCCAAGATTACTAAGGCAATACTTTATGAGTCTGTAAGAGCCATAATATTACTGGGCTTGCAGTACCCTCTCTAATGCAGATGTAGCTGCAGTGACCAAAAACAGATCATGATACCCAAATTCCTTTAAATACCAGAAAAATCTTTCACAAAAGCATGGAGTCAACAAGCCCAACTGTGAAGACTGCAATAAATATCTTACTCTTCAATGCCAACATTGATGAACAGCCATAAGAATCAAGACCATTCAAGAAAACATGACTTCACAAAATGAACTAAATAAGGCACCAGTGACCAAATCTGGAGTGACATAGATATGCGACCTTTCAGATACAGAATTCAAAATAGCTGTTTTGAGGAAGCTCAACAAAATTCAAGATAGCACAGAGAAGAAATGCAGAATATAATCAGAAAAATTTAATAAAAGAAGTTGAAATAATTTTTAGAAATAACAGAAATTCTGGAGCTAAAAAATTCAGTGGACATATTGAAGAATGCATCAAAGTCTGTCAACAGAAGAACTGATCAAGCAGAAGAAAGAGTGAGCTTGAAAACAGATTACTTAAAAATGTACAGTCATAGGAAGCAAAAGAAAACAGAGTAAAAATGAATGAAGCATGCTTACAAGATCTAGAAAATAGTCTCAAAGGGCAAATCTAAAAGTTAGTGGCCTTAAAAAGGAGGTAGAGAGAGATCAGGGTAGAAAGTGTATTCAAATGGATAGCAACAGAGAACATTCCAAATCTAGAGAAATATATCAATATTCAAGTACAAAAAGGTTATAGAACACCAAGCAGAGTTAACCCAAATAGGACAAGCTGAAGACATTTAATAATCAAACTTCCAAGGATAAGGAAAGAATCCTAAAAGCAGTAAGAGAAAAAAGAAACAAATAACATACAGTGGAGCTCTAATACATCTGGCAGTACATGTTTCATAGGAAACCTTACATGTCAGAGGAGAATAGCATGACATATTTAAAGTGTTGAAGAAAAAAAAAAATCAAAAAACACCCTTAACACCAGTCCTATTCTACAAGAAATGGTAAAAGGGGTTCTTCAATCTGAAAGAAAAATATGTTAATGAGCATGAAGAATCATCTGAAAATATAAAACTCACTGGTAAGAGTAGGTACGTGGAAAAACACAGAATATTATAACACTTTAATTGTGATGAGCTAATTACTTATGTCTTGAGTAGAATGACTAAAAGATGAACTGATCAAAAACAACAACTACAACAAATTTTCAAGACACAAAGGGCACAATAAAATATAAACAGAAACAACAAAAAAGTTTTAAAACAAGGGGATGAAGTTAAAGTGTAGAGTTTTATTAGTTTTTCTCTTTGCCTTTGCAATCAGTGTTAAAAGTTGTCATCAGTTTAAAACAATTGGTTATATTATTTACAAACTTCAGGGTAACCTCAGATTAAAAATCCTACACCAGATAGACAAAAATAAAAGCAAGAAATTAAAATATACCACCAGAGAAAATTACGTTCGCAGAAAGGATAGGAAAGGAGAAAGAAAGGAAAATAAGACCACAAAACAACCAGGAAACAAATAACAAAATGACAGTAATGAATTCTTATTTATCTATAAGAACATCAAATGAAAATAGAACAAACTTGCCAATTTACAGGCAGAGTGGCTGAATGAATTAAAAAACAAGACCCAATCACCTGGGTTTATAAGAAACACTTCACCTATAAAGACATACATAGACTAAAATTAAACACGTGTAAAAAGATATTACTTGCAAATGGAAACCAAAAACAGCATGAGTAGCTATACAGATATGATATAATTATCAGATATAATTCAATACAAACACTACAAGAAGAGAGAAAGAAGGTCATTATATAATAATAAATGAACCAATTGAGTAAGAGAATATAACAATTGTAAATATACATCCGCCCAATAATGGAACACACGATATATAAAACAAATATTATTGGAGCTAAACAGACATACGAAAACCAATACAATATTAGCTGGAGACTTCAACACTCCACTTTCAGCATTAGATGGATCATTGAGATAGAAAACCAACCACAACAAAAATCATTGCACTTTATCTTTACTGTGTTTACCAAATAAACCTAATAAATATTGACAAAACATTTCATCCAATAACTACAAAATATACTTTATTCTCTTCATCTCAAGGACAGACCATATTTTAAGCCACATAACAATTCTTAAAACATTCAAAACAAATGAAATTGTAACAAGTATCTTCTATGATCACAATGAAATAAAACTAAAAATCAATAACAAGAGGAACTTTGGAAGCTATAAAAACACAAGTTAATTAAACAATATGCTCCTGAATGACAAGCAGTTCAATGAAGGAATTAAGAAGCACTTAAAACATTTATTGAAACAAATGATAATTGAAACACGACAAACCAAAACCCATGATATACAGCAAAGGCAGTACTAAGAGAAAAGTTTATAGCAATAAATGCCTATATAAAAATGTAAAAATCCTTCAAATAACCCACCTAAAAATGTATCTTAAAGAACTAGAAAAAATGGAGGAAACCAAACCTAAAATTAGTAGAAAAGAAATAATAAAGACCAGAGCAGAAATAAATGAAATTGAAACTAAAAAAATACAGAAGATCAATGAAATGAAAGGGTTTTTTTTTGAAATGATAAACAAAAATGAAAGACCTTTAGCCAGACTAGGAAAAAAAGAGAGAACACCCAAATAAGTTAATACTTAAATAAATTATTAATACAAAATAATTAAAGACGTACCTCACACAAGTTAAAATGTCTTTCATTCAAAAGACAGGCAATAACAAATGAGGATGAGGATACAGAAAAAAGGGAACCTCCATACACCATTGGTGGGAATGTAAATTAGCACAACCACTGTGGAGAACAGCATGGAGGTTCTTCAAGAACCTAGAAATAACACTATTTTATGATCCATCAATACTATTGCTAGGTATACACTCCCCAAAAAAGGAAATTAGTATGTGCAAGAGATATCTGCACTTCCATGTTCACTGAAGCACTATTCACAGCAGCTAAGATTTGAGAGCAACCTAAGTGTCTATTAAAGATAAATGGTTAAAGAAAATGTGGTACATATACACAGTGGAATACTATTCAGCTGTATAAAAGAATGAGATTCTGTCATTTCAATAATATAGATAGAACTGTAGGATATTATGTTAAATAAAATAAGCCAGATAGAGTAAGACAACCTTTGTGTGTTCTCACTCATTTGTAGGACCTAAAAATTAAGACAATTGAACTTATGGAAATAGAGAGTAGAATGGTGGCTGAGAAGGGTAGTTGGGAGATGGGAGAAATGAGAATGATTAATGGGGACAATAATATAGTTGTATAGAATGTATCAGATCTAGTATTTGATAGCAAAGCAGGCTGATTACAGTCAACAGTACCTTATTATAGATTTTTTAAAAACTAAAAGTGTAAAATTGAAACATTTGTAACAAAAAATGATAAATGCTTGAAGTGACGGATAAAAAACAATAAAGTGTAGACTCCTAGATAAATGGGTACCCATCTGATAAAGCCCTTAGCCCTATTAACACAAATGGGAAAATTAATAATGGATAGTTTGTAGTTCAAAGAATAGATTTCTATAGCTGTTAATTTAATTTGGATAAATAAGAATATTAATAGGCAACAAGAATAACTTAGCAGACAACAACATAAAATATAAGTATGTAATTGAATCTAAATTATTTTAATGGTTCTTTATAAATTTCAGATTTCTCCATAGACTAGACATGCTATATTTTACATAACTGTAATGCTGAATATACTAATGATTTAAGCTATATTATCATTATACAACCACATTTTATGAAGTTATTTTAAATTATATTAAAACAAAAGTCTAAAAGTAACCTTCTACATTATGTTTTGGCCTCAAAATTCAAGCTGAAAATAGAAACAACATTATTATGGACAAATAAAATATTTTTATTTTCATTTTATGCCTTTTGTATCTGGTGACAAGTAGAAAATCAATTTTCTAGTCTGTATTGCCAAGGTTTTACAGTCACTATTCGTATGTGGTGCCTAACTTCAATTTTTTGATTCGTAACTAATAAAGCTTTGAAATCTCACTTTCCCTTCTTCCCTGTGTGCCCCACATCTAGCGAAGCTGATGAAAAGGCCTGCATACTCGTTCCTTTGGTGCAGGTGAGCGTTAATGTTTCAAGCCCCATCCTCAGTGAAGCCTCATCCTGGTCCCACCCCTAACTACAGTAAAAACCCAGACCACTCTTTTCTTAGCACTTTCAAGCCATTTTGGACTCCTCTGAGAGAGAAATGGCCTTGTGTGCCAAATATTCCAATTACGGGAATATTAAACCTTTTCATACTGTGATACTGTGGTGTGTGGGGGTGTGTGTGTGTGTGTGTGAGAGAGAGAGAGAGACAGAGAGACAGAGAGAGAGAGATAGAGAGAGAGAGAGAGAGAGAGAGAGAGAGAGAGAGATCATCAGACTTCACTTCAGAACGAAATTGGGGCCAGGAGGTCCATATGTTTTGGCAGATGATAATAATATTCATCTATCACATTAATTTGTTCATAGGTCACAAATTGTGTTATTAACTGGGGATAAAATGGTAAATAAAAAGGTCTTAGTTCTCCAGGAGTCAACAGTCCGTTGAGGTCAATGGTAGGTTAACATAAAATTAAAATACAATATCAACATTCTATAGTAGAGAAAAACAAGCAAAATTCCACAGTGTGAGGAAAAAGTATGAATAAATAAAACTTTCAGGTTAGAGAAGACTTTCTGGATGACTGAGTTAAGGTTTAAAGAAAGAATAAGGCTGGATGTGGTAGCTCACGCCTGTAATTTCACCACTTTGGGAGGCTAAGAGATGGTAGAGTCACTTGAGCCCAGAATTTCAAGACCAGTCTAGGCAACATAGCAAGACTCTCTCTACCAAACATGAAAAATTCCAAAAATTAACCAAGCATTTGTGGCATGCCTATACTTCTAGCTACTTGAGGGTCTGGGGCAGGAGGATCTCTTGAGTCCAAGAACACTGAGATTGCAGTGATCTATGGTCCTGCCAATGCACTCCAGCTTGGGCGACAGAATGAGGCCCTGTCTCTGAAAAAAATAAAGAATGAATTAGAGTGTGCCATATAAAGCATTACAAAAGCATTATTTTGCAAGAGGGTTTATGAAAAAGTATGAAGGCTTTTGAGAAACAGATTCTATATTCTGCTAATGGCAAGTAGTTTTTCATGACTAGAAAGTTTAATGTAAAAAATGGTTAAAAGAAAGCTATTTAGTGAAGGCCAGATAATGAATGATTTTGTAAAATCTTCTC
This sequence comes from Colobus angolensis palliatus, assembly GCF_000951035.1. Classification (NCBI taxonomy): domain Eukaryota; kingdom Metazoa; phylum Chordata; class Mammalia; order Primates; family Cercopithecidae; genus Colobus; species Colobus angolensis. Next base: position 393,229 of record NW_012115544.1, read on the forward strand.
TGAAGTGTGGATTTTAATGTTATTCTTACTTTCAGTATTATTCCACAAACTACATATTAAAGATTCCATCAATATCTGTACATGATCTGTAGTGCCCAAAACATTTTTTATAGTTACGTTGCCAATATTTCATTAAATCATTTATATGGCTAGCTTGTTTTCACTCCATGTGTTACAACTAAAAAAATATAAATTCTAGAGCTGCCAATTTTGAACAATTCTTACATGATTTATGGTCATACACATAAAACATCTTTTATTGCTATTTATAATTGGCATCTTAATCTGTAAAATGAATCCAGTGTTAACTGTCCCATTCTTTTTCTCAAAATAACAAACCTATTTTGGCATAAACTTCCTTTGTTCACTCATATCTGGTCCTTTCTTCTTCCAGTTATATAGTCATCTGTAGTTAAGAATAGCTATATCACTGGCTATGTTCAATGATATAGAAGTTGCAGTGACATATGCGTTTTTCAATATATACCTTTTTCCTGATACGCAGGCTAAGGATGTCATAAATTCCAGATGCTATAGCTAAATGGATGGAGCAACCTCCTTCATCCTGACTGCTGAATTGCAGCATTATGTGTTGAACCCAAAGATCCAAGGAGACTTACAAAGAGTGAGTACTACATCTCTATTCTGCTAAAACTTTGATATTTCAGTTTCTTCTATCAGTATGAGTACAATCATGCATCAATACAATTTCTTTTTAATAAATACCCAAATAATTAAATGATTTAAATTTAATAACAATAAGAAAATAAATAATGATGAAGTCATTATTATGCTAATGATAACATCTTCTGAAATTTATACAGGTGACCATCTTTAAAATCATTTATTTTTGTTTTCAGGAAGCATTTAGCTCATTTTTGCTACATATAAGCACTGTACTTAGAATATGTCACTTGTTGAGTTTTATGAGATCAAAAACAAGGAAAAACTTTCCCCTCTAGGTTTCTATAGTCCTAATGAAGGAATTATGTGAGTAATAAATGGGTACAGTATATAAAAGATGATGAAGTATTTATATTTATTATCATCAGGTAAAAGTTTATAAATGGAATGTCATTTGGTCTATGTCAAGTTTTTACCATTATCTGTATATACCAAACATTTGAACCTAATCCTTTCCAAATTACTAAACTACATGAACCAAGTCTAACCCCTGACTACCTGTCTCTCTTTGTCTCTTCCTAGTGAATCCTCTATTTGTATGTGACCTTTTGGATGCAAATTTTATTGCAATTACACAGCAATATGAAAAATTGTCCACTTTCCCTAGGTAGCTGCCTACATAACGCCCTCACTTCGGGTGTCAGCTTAAATGTCACTTCATAAAGGTCTACTTTGCCACCTTTTTTTCCTTCTTCAAACTAATACCTGGCATGCTGTTATATTAGATTCTTTGATATTTGCTATCTCTTCCACTTGAATATAATCTTCATGAAGGTAGATAGTTTGTTTTATGTGCTATCATATCTCTGATTCTAGTTTGGTCTTGGACATATGATATTTATTTAGTAAATTGATAAATGGAAGAATAATAAATACATGTAATGAATATTTTCTGAATCTTTCTCTTATAGGTTAAAATTATATTATTTTCTACTTCCAGCAGCTAAAATTGTGTATTTGCATAGTACTACTGCCTTCCTCTTCTTCAAATTAGAAGTGAAATATATGAAGATTTTGCTCACTAACATGTATTAATAAGTATCACAATGTTTCTTTTTAATATTCTTCTGTATTTTATAAAAATGGCAAGATATAAATGGATAAATCGGGACTTTTTTCCCATCAAGTATTTTCGCAATCCTAAATCAAATGAAAGCAGTATATTTCTGTGTAGGTTCATAACACAGCTGAAACTGTTTACTCTCTAGACAAGTTTTAATTACAAATAGTAGACTTTGTTTCTCTTTTACAATCTCCTGCATATAGCAATGAAGTGACATCCATGAAGTGAGTCAGGAAAGTGAGTAGGATTAGAGCAGAAATAATAGCACTGATGCTAACTATATTGTTTAACTTGCTAGGAGTCTAAATTTAATGTAAACTTATGAAAAATATTTGAGCATGATAAAAATTCAGGTGTAATCATTTTTCCTGCTTCTCTAATTTTCTAATGGTTTAAAGTATGCATATGAATTCAGTGAAAAGGTGAATTGTCTGTTATTTAAATTTTTAACTTGAATAAAATAGTAGAATACTTAGATCATCTAGCATTATATAGGTTCATTTTAGAGATACTTGAGGAACTGAAGAAAATACACAGCTCTTAGCAGGTTTTATGGAGAATTAGGCTATCTAGAACACAAGGTAACTATTGTAGATCAACAGCAGTTCTAATATATCAATTGGAATGTTCAGTCATTCTCTCATTAGTAGGTATCCATTTGGCCTTGAATTTCCTTGCTAATTAATCAGCTTAATGTGGTTTCAATTTTTCTTGACATTTATTTTTTTCCTATATCTTCAACCATTAAGTACCTTTTCTTCCTTCTATCCCAAACTTTTGCTTACTCTTGGCATCTGCTTTTATGGATCCTTGACTTCTGGCTTTCTCTATTTCTATGTTTCACATTGTAGCATCTCAAGATAAACCTTATAATTCCATTGGCAAGGCAGCTACTAATCAAGTGATAATGCATGTGTTAGTGACGCATCCTCTGGCCCATGGCTCCTGAACAATATAAACAGGGCTATTTTTTTTTTCTTTAACTTTATGCTGATCTCTATCCTATCTGTGTGGACAGTATAAAAGTTGATTAAATAGTACAAAGCAGAGCAAGTGACGCATAAGCAATCCTTATGAGAAGAACTCGGTGGTTTAAAATAACAGCTGTTTATTTTTGTGTGAAGATTTGCAGTGAGGTCATTAACAACTTTAAAGCTGATCAAATCAGAGAGCTCATCTCAAATATTGGCCTTAAGTGACATCTTAACACCAACCTTATTGCCAACCCTGAAACCATTTCTAGTAACATTGTCAATGTCAGATTTTTTTTTTTAAGGAAAGCAGAGCTACTTCAATTGAGTCTGAGAATTCACTAAATCTGATCACCACTCCAACCTCCTTAGAATAATGACTTTCACTTCATTTCTGTTTTTCAAATTTCATATACTTGGACCTCATTGGCAAACTCTAACCTGGAATCTTATTGAAAAAAATCATTCTGGAAGACATAGGAAGAGACTAGAGGTTGTGCTGAGTTAACCACATACTGTCCAGCAAAGGCAGCAAAGAGGTTCGGTGGATCCATAGTCTTTCCCTTGGGTGAAGGGGAAGATGAGGGAACAAGCTAGAGACAGAGATAAAAAGATACCAAATCGTATAAATTTTATATGGCTAAGGACTTCTAGAATATGTCTCTTAAAAAATATTTGTCTGATGAATGTCTGACTAGTCAGAGGTAAATATTGAGAAATACAATCTTTATTTTGCAAAACTGCAATAGATTTAATCGGTATTTCTCATGTGGGAAGCATTTCTACAGCTAAAAATGAGTCTCAGCAGAAATTTACTCTGAGATAATGAGAGCTTTTGGAGGCTGTATATTATTGTATTGGAAATAAATGTGTATATTATAAGCTCAATGAAGAAGAATGTATTTACAATGAAAAATGGTGCATTGAGAAAAATCTGAACTTTATTTAAAGTTCTTTAAGTACTTAAAGAACTTTACTTAAGGTACTTACCTTCAGATTTTGAGTTTTGATTAAAGACAGAGTTATAAAAGTTTTACATAAATGGTTGAATTATTAGAACATAAATCCATGTAAAATATGAAGTCGTTTTATTTTACGTTAGATATCATTTGTCCTGATTTCTTCTTCTTTTCCTCTATGCATGCATACATTTATTTCATCACTTACTGTGAGACCTTAGATAGTTATGAACTTTTTCCTTGATTTGGATTCAACATCCATGAAATGGGGAGTCTGGGCTAATAAAGCTCTTATAAGAGTGCCTGGTACATATCTGAGTCTTATTTAATGTTATTATTAATAATGGTTTTATTGTTGTTATTATAATGATTTTTTATTCTAGATTATAATAAATAACACTAGGATCTGTATTTAAGAAATGCCCAACTCACATGCATAAAATATTCAACATTTAAACAAATTAATGAGGAGAAAAAACAAAGCTTGTTAGAATTATTACAAGCAACGTAGGATGATTAGATTGGATAATTTAAGAAGAGTTAATAGAACTATTGTGTATAGGAAAGGACTAGATACAGTGGAGTATCATTTCCATATATAGGCGTAAAAGGTTGAAGAAAAAATAGTAACTGGAACTCGAGGAGAGAGAAGGCTGTATGAATTGGCTAATCATTTTTCTCACACTAAAGAGTAAGTGAAGTCCACAGTGAACCCAAAGGGAGGAAGATGGGAGCACAAATAACCAGATCCTTTCATATCCCGCCCTCCAATTTCTTGCTAATATTCCTTAATAACTGAACCTGAATTTTACCCAAAGACAAGGGAACTCTTAACATAAAAATATAACTCACTTTAGGTCTGCAATCCCAGCACGTTGGGAGGCTGAGGCGGGTGGATGACGAGGTCAGGAGATCAAGACCATCCTGGCTAACACACTGAAACCCCGTCTCTACTAAAAAAACACAAAAAAATTAGCGGGGCGTGGTGGGGGGGCACCTGTAGCCCCAGCTACTCAGGAGACT
>NW_012115544.1:398238-421261 GCF_000951035.1 Colobus angolensis palliatus
AATATTTATACATGTATTTTATATATATATAACTTTTTGGAAACCGTAATACAAACAAAATATTAACTTGATCTTGAGGGACTAATAGATATTACCTGGTAAGTGTCTTTTAAAGTAATTATGCTATAAAGTAATTACTTTATGGCAACTTTAATTATATAAAAATATTAGCTAAATTCTAATGGCTAAATTTGAGAACATTCACTAAATTGGACAAACTAGGTAAGGGTATTCTGTGTTACTTTTATATCAGGAAAAATGGCATTTGTTTTATATTACAGACAAAACAGTATCTTAATGATATTTATACATAAATATTGGCCAGTGTATCTGTTTATATTAGTAAAAAAGTTTGTACTTATGACCTTCAAATGTCGATATGTTTCCATTTTTAAAATTTTTCTGCTTTGAGATGAATCGAATTATTTTATTTAGAAAATTAATTCTTTCACTATTTACCAACTAACAATATTTACTGTAATTGTTGAAGTGTAGGGTATATTACTAGCATTCCAATAGTTATACATTCATATTGTAGTATACTATATTGTAAATATTAAAGACCATTATTATCCTGAATTAAAATCAGTACTACACTTTATGTACATTTCTACTTTATATTAATTTAAATATCAACTTTGAAATATATATTATTTCAAATAATGCTTGTTTTAAATATAATTTAAATAATATTTTAAAATAAACTATTTTAAATAATTTTGTTAGTTTAAAATAATGATACTTATTGATACAATTCAATTGATACAATTGAATATGAATGGCAATTGGCTTCTAACTCCATTTCTCTTAGCAGCCATACCATACTTGTATTCCTGATTTTCTAGCCCACTTCATAATCCCATTCTTCTCAGTTTTATTAGATGACTTGAAATATGACTTATTTGTAGAGAATACAGAAGTCATTAGGTCAATAGACCTTCAAAGTCTGTTTTTTTTTTTCACCCAACATATTGAACTTTAATGAAGTTAAAGTTCATTAAAGTTAAAGTTCATATGAAAATTAATGCTTTACCCCAAGAAAAAACTCCAAAATTTTTAGAAATCATACTTCTTCAATACATTTCAATTAACATTACAGACCAAATACTCAAATTGATGCCTATCACAAACACCTAAAAACTGTGTATATAGAATAACAAATATCATCTTACATGCTTTCAAGGAAATAAAGAGACTCCTGGACCTTGAACAAAAAAGGGACTGCTGTAAAAGCTAGCATTAAATTTTTTTTAAAGCTTGCTTTCAGACTAAAATGATGCAGAGGCTTGGATTCTAATAAGCACATCAGGGACAGGAGATCATGCCTTTGGTCAAAATAAATTGACTAACTAGAACTGAGATTTATATGTAAAGCCAGGATATCAAATGCCTATACACTCCAGCAATGAGATGGCTAGAAGAAATCTTTTCATCAGCAAAAGAGAAAGAAAAAAAAATCACTGTCTTTATTTGGGCTTTAGGGAGAAAAATCAAAGCCTCCTCTTAAATATGAATTTTGATCATTCAAAATTCATGTTTTGTTCTCTGCTAGGTTTTGGTTTCAAATGGATACTGCTAACTGATCCAGAAAAGACGAAAGTGAGGAAAAGATTTAATGGGTCTTGGATTGATAGAGAATCAGGGCAGCTATGAGAAGCAAAATGTGATCTCCTTAGTGGAGCATTTTCTCAAATCAGGCCTGGCAGCAAGAGCATCACATAGACCTCAAGTGAGCATGAGCATAGTATAAGGCACCATAGCATGTAGGTCCTCAGGACCAAGAGTCAGTGGAAACAATAAGGAGCAGAACTCAATCTCTAAGGACCTTTCTTATACACTATAATTGTTAAAAGCTGAACATAAAATTAAGTGTGACTGAAACTTGTACAAAATTTTCAAAGGGAGATTTGAAACTTGACCAGATAAAATGATACTATAAAAATGACAAGATTGATTTTTAAAAAGAGAGAACAAAACTCAAAAATATTAGATTAAAATTAAACCTACATAAATTGATTAACAATAGATTATGCATGGTTTATGAGAGAACTAAAAGACAAATGAAGAAATTAGAGAGGACAAACTCAAAAAGGCAAAGAGATAGAAAATATTAATATTTCTGAATCATTAATGGAGAGGATGAGGATGATTATTTCTGTCTTAAATATTCCCAAAGTTGTAAAAGAGACTAGATTAAGGAAAGGGACATGCATAAAACAAAAGCTTAAGCTGGTTCATAATTTATTAGAGATAATAATCTCAAATATAGGAAAGTACAAGAAAATCTATTAAGCGTAATTTTAAAAAACTAATCTAGACACACCATAATGAAATTTTAGATCATCAATGACAGTAGAAGGAATTCAAGAACATCCAGAGGGAACAGATTTTAATGGACAAATCTTAATTTAAATGACAGCAAACTTATCAAGAGCAAAACTGAAACAGAAAACAACAAATTAATAGCTTCAACATTCTGACAGACAACAGTATTAATACAGAATACTATACTATGTTTAACCATTTTTTAAGAACAAGTTGAAAAGGCATTCTTCTTTAAAATAATGAGACAGATTTCTCATTATCTTAAATAAATTAGTGAGGAGTGCTTAATAATTTATTTTAAAGAGAAGAAAACTAAGATTCAAAAAAGACTCAAAAAAGACAAAAAACAAATTAGTAAGCATTTTGGTAAATATAAGTGAAATTTGACATAAGTTAGTCATTACAAAAATGACAACTTTTGGGATTTAAAATTAAATATAAAAATATGTTATAGAAAAATGGAGGTAATTGGAATTAAAATTCTAAATTCATATAGTTCAGATGAAGAAGAAATATATTTATTTTCACCTCCTCAGTAGATCAGGTAATGTTATGACCTGAATTGTACCCTTCCCAAAATGTATATGCTGAAGCCCTAGCCCCCAGTACCTTAGAATGTGACTGTTTCAGGAAATATTGCTTTAAAGATAAAATTAAGGTTAAGTGAAGTCATAAAAGTTGGGCCCCTAATCCAACATGACTGGTGTCCGTAGAAGAAGAGAAAGAAACACCAGGGATATGGATGTGAGCCGATATGAGAATACAGCCAGAATGCAACCTCAGAAGAAATCTATCCTACTGTCCCCTTGGTCCTGGTCTTCCAGCCTCCCAGAGTGTGAAAAAATAATTTTCTGTCATTTAAGTCACCCAGTCTATGGTATTTTGTAATGGCAGTCCTGGAAAACTAACACAGGGAGCTTGTAAAATAAAGCATAAAATTAAAGGGTATACATTCTAAAAATGTTTTAAAAAAGAGATAAAGAAAAAAAATCAATCCAAAGAAAGGAGAAATAAAGAAAAATACATACAAAGAACAAAAAGACATGATACAAAGAATTAAAACTATGTTGTTCACTCCATCCAGAAGATCTGAATTGTATAGTTAAATGAGAGCTGTATGTCATTTACAGGTAGCACAGATAACACACAAAGACACTGAAATGTTAATAATAAAGTATCAGTAACCTGTGTCACACAAAGAATCTTATCATATATCAAGTTAAAAATTTAGATATGAATGCCAAGATAACTGAAGCTTTCATCCGTTTAAAAATTTGAATCACACTTATAAATAATTCATTACTCAGCAAAATAACAATGAAACTTTAAATACATCCTAGATTTTAACGTAAACAAACAAAAAAACACATACAAAGTTTTATTAAGCCAATAAGCTGACTGATCTTTGAAATAATTTTATAATCTTCAATAATTATACTAGAAAATGAAAGAATGAGATAAATATGTAACTTACAATTTTAAAAAGTAACAAAAAAAGATAAAGAAAGGAATTAATACAAAGTCAGGCATTAATACAAGGAAAATATATGTATACTTGACACAATCAACAAAGCCTAAAACTGCTAACTGGAGAAAGATAAATTTAGCAAAACTGATTAAAAAAAGAAAACTTGCCTATTTTATAACAATTAAACAACATGCATCAATAATATGTATTTATGCCAAAACCATCTGATAATATTGAGAAAGTAGTTATACCTAGCATACCTAAAATATGGAGAAAACAACATTAGACATTTAAACTCTATGTTTTAAAACTATTAGGTGATTTTGGTTACTGGTTCTCTGTTGAAAAATGTATGTGTATGTGTGTGCCCATGTACATGGGAGTGTGTAGGTGTGCTTGTTTAAACACTGACAGCCTAACCAGATGAAGGAAGATTTATACCATTTTGAATACCTTGGTGGAATTCAACTATTTATTTATTGGACAGTTTTATTTATAAGAATTTATTTATTGACCTATTTATTTATTTATTTATAGAAATAAAAACAATACCTGAAACTGTTGATTATCTTTAATTTATTGTTCATTTTGAAATATTAATTTTGAAACAATTTTCAATACTCTGTATTGTACAGTTGAGCTAATAACTGCTGACAAATTTTCCCAAATAGGTTGTTATTTAATTTTCTGAGCTTTATTCAATGTATGTGTTTATCATAAATTAGTTTGTTATGTTAGTTTGCACATAAAGACACACAAGTTTACTGCTTAGAAGACAGGGAATGGAAATTTGATTTCATTACACATTTACATAAAAATATTTCAGGACTTTTAATAAGACATCTTGAAGTGACATACTTCTGTGATGGTTAATACTGAGTGTCAACTTGATTGGAATGAAGGATGCAAAGTATTGTTCCTGGATGTGTACTGTGTCTGTATGGGGGTTTCCAAAGAAGATTAACATTTGAGTCAGCGGACTGGGAAAGGCAGGCCCACCCTCAATCTTGGTGAGTACAATCTAATCAGCTGCAAGAATGGCCAGAATAAAAGCAGGCAAAAGAATGTGGAGAGAATAGACTGGCTTAGCCTCCCAACCAGCTGCTTTCTCCCATGCTGGATGCTTCCTACCCTCAAACATCAAACTCCATGTTCTTCAGCTTTGGAACTTGGGTTGACTTCCTTGCTTTTCAGCTTGCAGATGGGCTATTGCAGGACCTTGTGATCATGTGAGTTAATACTTCTTAATAAACTCTCCTTTATATATTCATCTATCCTATTAGCTCTGTCCCTCTAAAGAACCCTAAATAATACAGATTTTGGTACCAGAGTGGGGTGGTTCTAGAGGAACAGAATATTAAGGATGAAGTTTTTTCATTGGTTTTGGGATTTCTGGAGTTGGCTGTTTAATAAGATTAGACCCAAAAATGTTATGTCTGTGCCTCCACCCAAATCTCATCTCGAATTCCCACATGTTGTTGGGGGGACCCAGTGAGAGGTCATTGAATTATGGGAGTAGATCTTTCCCATGCTGTTCATGTGATCGTGAATAAGCCTCATGAGATCTGATGGTTTTATAAGGCGGAGTTTCCCTGCACAAGCTCTCTTCTCTTATCTGTTGCCATGTGAGACATGCTTTTCACCTTCTGCCAGGATTGTGAGGCCTCCCCAACCACGTGGAACTGTAAGTCCATTAAACCTCTTTCTTTTGTAAATTGCCTAGTCTCGGATATGTCTTTATTAGCAGTGCAAAAACAGACTAATACTATAAATTGGTACCAGTAGAGTGGACTGCTGCTGTAGATACCTGAAAATGTAGAAGAGACTTTGAAACTGAGTAACACGGAGGGGGTGGAACAGTTTGGAGGGCTCAGAAGAAGACAGGAAAATGTGGGAAAGTTTGGAACTTTCTAGAGACTTGTTGAATGGCTTTGTCTGAAATGCTGATAACAATATGAACAATAAAGTCCACGCTGAGGTGGTCTCAGATGGAAATGAGGAACTTGTTGGGAACTAGAGAAAAGGTGACTCTTGTTAATGTTTTAGCAAAGAGGCAGGCCACATTTTTTTCCCTGCCCTTGAGATTTGTGGAACTTTGAACTTGAGAGAAATGATTTAGGGTATCTGGCAGAATAAATTTCTAAGCCGCAAAACATTCAAGAGGTGACTTGTGTGCTATTAAAGGCATTAAGTTTTATAAAGGAAGCAGAACATAAAAGTTTGGAAAATTTGCAGCCTGACAATGTGATAAAAAAGGGAAATCTCGTTTTCCAAGAAAAAATTCAAGAGATTTGTATAAGTAATGAGAAGCCAAATGTTAATTCCAAAGACAATGGGGAAAATGTCTCCAGGGCATGTCAAAAGTGTTAATAGCAGCCCCTCCCATTGCAAGCCCTGGGGTCTAGAAGGAAAAAATTGTTTCATGGGCCAGGCTCATGGTCCTTGTGCTGTATACAGCCTAGGGACTTGATGCCCTGGGTCCCAGCCACTCCAGTTGTGGCTGAAAGGGGCTAACATAGAGCTCAGGACGGGGCTTCAGAGGGTGCAAGCCTCAACTGTTGGCAACTTTCATGTAGTGTTGAGACTGCAAGTACACAGAAGTCAATAATTGAGATTTGATAACCTCCACCTCAATTTCTGAGGATGTGCAGGAAAGCCTGGATGTCCAGGTAGAAGTTTGCTCCAGGAATGGGGCACTCATGGAGAACCCCTGCTATGGCAGTGTGAAAAAGAAATGTGGGGTAGAAACCTCCAGACAGAGTGCTTACTGGGGTACTAGCGGCCTAGTGAAGGTGTAAGAAGAACTCCACTATCCTCCAGACTCTAGAATGGTAGATCTACCAACAGCTTACCCCTTGCATCTGAAAAAGTCACAGACACTCCTGGCTCCTGAAAGCAGCCAGGATGGGGGTCGAACCTTAAAAAACCAAAGAGGCAGAGCTGCCAAAGACTATGGAAACCCACCTCTTGAATCAGGGTAACCTAGAAATGAGACATGGAGTCAAAGGAGATCATTTTGGAGCTTTAAGAACTGACTGCCCTGCTGGATTTTTGGACTTATATGGGACCTGTAATCCCTTTGTTTTGACCAAGTTTTCACATTTGTAATGGCTGTATTTACCTAATGCCTCTATACCCATTCTATCTAGAAAATAACTAACTTGCTTTTGAATTTATAGGCTCATAGGTGGAAGGGACTTGCCTTATCTCAGATGAAACATTTGACTGTGGACTTTTGAGTTAATGTTGAAATGAGTTAAGACTTTAGGGGACTTTTAGGAAGACAAGATTGGTTTTGAAATGTGAGGACATAAGATTTCGGAGGAGCCAGTAATGGAATGATATGGTTTGGCTGTGTCGTCACCCAAATCTCATCTTGAATTGCCACATGCTGTGGGAGGGACCCAGTGGGAGATAATTGAGTCATGGGGGCAGGTCTTTCTTGTGCTGTTCTCATGATAGTGTATAAGTCTCGTGAGATCTGATAGTTTTATAAGGCACAGTTACCCTGCACAAGCTCTCTTCTCTTGTCTGCTACCATGTGAGACATGACTTTCATCTTCCATCATGATTGTGAGGCCTCCTAAGCCACGTGGAATTGTAAGTCCATTACACTTCTTTCTTTTATAAATTGCCCAGTCTCAGGTATGTCTTTATCAGCAGTGTGAAAATGGACTAATACATCTTTTTATTCACAAATGACTAAACTTGGATGTAATTGTGCATTTCTTTTAAATGTTTGCCACTTGAACACATAACAAAATACTGACATAAAACAGGTTTAATCCTATACTGAAGAGTCATGCATGAGACTAGACCAGTAGATGTAGACATTCACATCATGGGAAAATACAAGAAAAATGACAGTAACAATTTAAACTGAATAATAATGAAGAGTATGTATGGTGTTACAGAACATTTTTTATATACTAAAATTAATCAAGTAACATGTTAATCACCAGTAAGCATGAAAAAAATGGATTTCAATTTACTCACTCATTAGATTTTAAATAGCACTCATTGGCTCTTAAATTTGAAATTAACCAACATATGTGAGGGTGGGTGTTGAATAGCGGAAAGAACACTAAAGAAATATTGAAAACGAATCATATTTCTACCAGTTATTAGCTATGTATAATAAAGCTAAATCAGTTTCTTAGTCATGTTGAATCTACCTACTTATCTATAAAATTTGAAAGATACATTTCTTCTTTTGCTGATCAGTATTGCATCTGTTTAAAAGGATAAAGGTAAGATATATTTCATAGAATACTAGGGGATTAAAATATTAGATAGACCAGAGATTGTGAAAGGCTTAATATTCCATAATGAAAAGTTTGAAATTTCCATACTGCCTTTAAAGCACTTTGGATTTTCAGAGAAAGAAATGACAAGATTAATGTTACTTGGTAATTCAAGAGAAACTATAAGCTATCAATTCAATAAAATGTTGCGAGAAAATAAACAACAGGAAAAATCGTGACTGAGGTTACAACAGGTTTGAGAAACGCTTAGGAGATAATGAAGGTACTTTTCAACAAGGAACCAAGATCACGGAGAGAACTGGACTACTCAATCATTCATACAGTACTCCTTCTGATGTCAATCAATTATGATTGGAGGTAAAATCACAACTGTATATAACTGTAGAAAATGAGCAGAGAACGTCAGCATCACAGCTCTTTAGAGAAATTATGCCAACACCATTTTATTTCCACTTTGATTATATTAGAAGATGAAGGGTTGAAAAAAATTGTAATACTGTATGTTTTAATTTCATTGCAGTGTTGTATAATTTCAGTGCAGTATAATTTTAGTGAAGTATTGTAACTAACAAAAGAACCTTTGAATAATTAAGATTGGTTTGCCTGTTGAGTACTATACATAGGGTATAATTGTGGTGAAGGACAACAAATCAAATATAACATACCTTTTTACATATCTGGTTCTGAGAGATTATGATTAAATGTGAATAGAAAAGAGTAAAATGATTTATCTTAATTAATCCTTAAAAAATCACAAATTAAATAGCAATATTTTTTCCCTAAAGGTAATAAAAAAAATGAAAAAGGCAATCTATGCATGCTTTAGGAAGTTGATGATGAAACATGTACTCAAGTTTTTTAGGCATCAAAACCTTCAATTGTATAAATTAAATGTGTAAAATATATAATTTCTCTTGCATCATGCACATTTGCTATGTACTAACCCCAAACCCCATATCTAAAAATCATCCAATTTTTATAGTTTATTCCAATAAGTACCACATACAAAATTATGAAAATATTTTTATACCTACATACATTTAGGAATTCAAAAATTGGTAGGCTTTAAATATTAAAAGAATTAGCTTTTATTTGGTATCAAATAATTGGGACCAAATAGAAAATCGTTGGAAGACCAGGTTTCCAAGCGCTATGTGATCCCTGATGACCAAAAGAGAAAAAATAAAACACAGAAAAATTGCAAAGCATAGTTACAAGAAGCGAATAACACCTTTATTGATTTGTTTTCTTTATATGGTAGCTCAGAAAGCATGAAGCCAGATGAATGATTTCAGGTATTTTGATATTTCTTGGACCAATCCCAGAGGGTGCTAAGGTGAGAAGAACAGAAAAGAAGAAAAAAGAAAAAAATCCTTTTTGAGTTGATGGTTTCCATCCCTATACCAAATAATACAATTTTGAATGCAATTTAAAACTCTTCACTCATATCTTGAAGATCTTGGAAAGGGTAGGCCATTGTCACCTAAGTAATCATATGACTGTATTCACCCCCTATAGTCTCTTATCCTCTGACTCACAATGTTGTCTTTCCCAAGGTTATTCTTAAAGGAATTGAGTAAAGGATTTTTTTTTTTAATTGTAGTCAAAGGACAAAACCTGTAACAATATTTTCTTCTCCATCTCCTAAAATTCTTTTGAAATTAGTGTAAGTCTAGATCCAGTATTCTTTGTTTTTAAGAAAACTCGGTCACTGCTTAGAAAGATTCGCTTAAGATTTTTAACAACTGGGGTTTTCCCTCACTTTAATTTAGTATTCTCAATCTCATCGACAATCTATGCATACTTTTCAAATTCACATATTAAAACATCTACCTTTAGTGCAAAATCTCTTCATGTATATTTTCTGAACTTTGTTATACTACTCATTTGACCAAGAAGCCTTTTTAGAAAATCTAAGAATCTGTCTAAGAATTCAAGACATAGAGACTAGGATAAAGAGACAAAAAAAACCAAGTCCTGCCTCCAGTGGTGGAAGTATATTAGCATTAGTAAAATGAGACATAATGGAATCAGTGTTTGCCAATATGTCATCTTGAAAGTAGACATTACCATGTGATGTTAGAAGTTTTATTTTGAAACGGTATTTTGAAGCAATTATTGGAAAGTTGAAGGTCTGAAAAACATGCAGATTTTTGTTTGATGAATTTTAGTCACATTATATATTTATTTGTTTCCTCTAAGAAGTAGATAATAACTGTGATTAACATGCAAAAGATTTTTATGTGTTATTTTGCTAAACTGTATTTTTATTAAATATGTATCTAGGCAGATATTTAAATAACAAGGAATTATAAAAACTTCAAGTAGGACTGGGCCTGGTGGCTCATGCCTGTAATCTCAGCATTTTGTGAGGCTGAGACAAGCGGATCATGAGGTCAGGAGTTCAAGAATACCCTGGCCAAAATTGTGAAACCCTGTCTCTACTATAAATACAAAAATTAGCCAGGCATGGTGGCATGTGCCTGTAGTCCCAGCTACTCAGCAGGCTGAAGCAGGAGAATCGCTTGAACCTGGGAGGTGGAGATTGCAGTGAGCTGAGATAGTACCATTGCACCCCAGCCTCGGTGACAGAGTGAGACTCTGTCTCAGAAAAAAAAAAAAAAAAAAAAATCAGGTAGATATGAAGAAAAAGCGCCTAGAGTATATATACATTAAAACAAATTTTGGCCGGGCGCGGTGGCTCAAGCCTGTAATCCCAGCACTTTGGGAGGTCGAGACGGGCGGATCACGAGGTCAGGAGATCGAGACCATCCTGGCTAACACGGTGAAACCCCGCCTCTACTAAAAAATACAAAAAACTAGCCGGGCGAGGTGGCTGGCGTCTGTAGTCCCAGCTACTTGGGAGACTGAGGCAGGAGAATGGCATAAACCCGGGAGGCAGAGCTTGCAGTGAGCTGAGATCCAGCCACTGTACTCCAGCCCAGGCGACAGAGCGAGACTCCGTCTCAAAAAAAAAAATAAATAAATAAATAAAAATAAAATAAAATAAAACAAATTCATAGTGTGATCTTTCAAAATAGCTTAAAAATGGTAAATTTAAGACTAATATGCATATGTTTATAAACAGTGCCCAAGACTGGTAAAAAGAAGATCTCATTGCACACAAAATTGCAGCATGCTCATGAGACGAAAAGGGTCAGAGAAAATGACAACAAAAATTGGCAAATTACTTCTGAGTCATGCTTACCATTGCTTATTTATAATTCTCTTAAGACCTCAAAAGTGTTTCACTAACTGATATTCCAAGTGTTGGTGGAATTATATGGAATGACCGTAAGACAATATGGGTATAGGTGGAAGAAAGATCAACTACTTCCAGTAACAGAAACATTTATATAAATGTTGAGAAGTACATGATGTGTGATGGCCATTAGAATCCACTTCTCCAATCAGTAATTCCAGGAAACATAATTGAACATAGGCCACAGTCACTGAGCAATGAAACCTATTAGATACTTTTCCTTAATACCATCCTTCTCACTATTCCCAGCTAATGAGTGAGTGTGACAGTGATACTAATGCACATTCATTTCTAGGAGGCACTGGAATCTTTTGTTGTTGGATGACTTTGTCTCAAGATCTCCATAAAGGCCATGCTGAACTTGTAGAACTGAAATGGAATCTAAGATGCTTCTACTCAGCCTTTCTTCTTTCCATTTTTCCTTTAACATGAGTCAAAACTGTATTAAGAGCTGATGGCTCTCTTGCCCTTCTCCAACTATTTCATGTTTCCATACAATCATTGTCCCTAATATATCTCTTGCAAGGTCAATCCCGTTTTGGCTTCTGCTTTTCAAGCTACTCAGGCAAACTCATGATGTGACTAAAATTAATCAAAATACAATTGTTTTAAGATGTTGAACTTTCAAATCATTACTTTGAATTACCATTTCAGAATGAAAATGTGGAGAAGGAACCACTACTTAAGGCATGGGCAAAGACTTAATGACTGAAATACCAAAAGCAATGGCAACCAAAGCCAAAATTGACAGATGGGATCTAATTAAAGAGCTTCTACATGGCAAAAGAAACTACCATCAGAGTGAACAGGCAACCTACAGAATGGGAGAAAATTTTTGCAATATTCATCTGACAAAGGGCTAATATCCAGAATCCACAATGAACTTAAACAAATTTACAAGAGAAAAAAAAATCATCGAAAAGTGGGCAAAACATATGAACAGACACTTCTCAAAAGAAGACATTTATGCAGCCAACAGACACCTGGAAAAATGCTCATCATCACTGGCCATCAGAGAAATGCAAATCAAAACCACAATGAGATACCATCTCACACCAGTTAGAATGGCGATTATTAAAAAGTCAGGAAACAACAGGTGCTGGAGAGGATGTGGAGAAATAGGAACACTTTTACACTGGTGGTGGGAGTATAAATTAGTTCAACTATTGTGGAAGACAGTGTGGTGATTCCTCAAGGATCTAGAATCAGAAATACCATTTGACCCAGCCATCCCATTACTGGGTATATACCCAAAGGATTGTAAATCATTCTACTATAAAGACACATGCACACATATGTTTATTGCGGCACTGCTAACAAAAGCAAAGAGTTGGAACCAACCCAAATGCCCATCAGCGAAAGACTAGATTAAGAAAATGTGGCACATATACACCATGGAATACAATGCAGTCACAAAAAAAGTATGAGTTCATGTCCTTTGCAGGGACATGGGTGAAACTGTAAACCATCATTCTCAGTATACTAACACAAGAACAGAAAACCAAATACCACATGTTCTCACTCATAGGTGGAAGTTGAACAGTGAGAACACATGGACACAGGGAGGGGAACATCACACATGGGAACGCGTCACTGGATGGGGCAGTAGGGGAGGGAAAGCATTCAGAGAAATACTTGAGGTAGATGGTGGGTTGATGAATGCAGCAAACCACCACGGCACATGTATACCTTTGTAACAAACCTGCACATTCTGCACATATACCTTATAACTTAAAGTGTAATCAAAATAAATAAATAAATAAAAGTATGATTTTTTTTTCCGGATTTTATACTATCTAGAGGGATAACCATATCAGGTCACTTAAAAACTGATGGATGTTCTTGATTCCTTAATACCTACTTGGTCAAAGCCTAGTTACTCATCAGCCCCATACCATGATAAAAGCACACACACACACACAAGCACACAACTTAGAATATCCAGTATCACATTACTGCTGCATTTTAAAATGCCAATTATTAAGGAACAACAAAAACTAAAAGACAATCTTTTGGAAATCATTCAATTTAGATTTAGAAAGTTAATATAAGCATGAATGGTTTCTTGCCAGAGAAGCAATCCTATTAAGTATTATTTTCAAGGCCCACAGGTTCTACTGTCACTTTATTATGAGGATGTCTGGAATGGTCCAGCGACAGGTAGGCACTGTGACTAGAATGCTTTTCTCTGCATATGAGTAATGTTTGTATGTTTGTAGTACCTTACAATGTGGAGATCATATTTAATAAATACTTTTTAAATGGCATAGAATAAAGTCGATTTGTGACAAAAACCATTTATAGATGAAGAAGTTCATTTGAGAAAGGCTAAATAGGATGGATAAATTAGGATCAAATTCAAAACCACACCATTTGTCAACATTTGATCATGTAAATGTCTCTGTCTTTCTTTGTTCAAAAATAATATCTTCACAATAAACTGCTGGAGATTCAGACTTTGAAGAAAAATAAATAGAAATGTGTCAGTTTGTTTACAACATTACAAGAAAATGTGTCAGCTTTCTGTTGCTATGGCTATTTTTGCCCTTTGTGGTTCTTTTGTTTTTATCTTTAAGTGCATCATAGAAAATGAAAATTAAGAAAATGTGTTACTATTTGGTCTATAACTGTTGAGCAGGGAGGAAAAAACAAATACATAAAAAAATAGAGTAAAATAAAATGGATTTGGAAGTAGAGCAAACCAGGTTCAGCTCCTGCAGAAGAAAGAAAGGAAAGTTTAGGGAATACAGCAGCCTGAGAAGGAATCCTAGGCTTGTCATTTGAAAGGCCTGTGAAAGGTTTTCCCATCACTACCTGGGAAAACAGAATAGCATATATACACATTGTTCAAACACTGTGTACTGACCACCAAATATATATTTAAGAAAATATTCTTACCAAAACATTAATTTCAGCAAAAGTCTGCAAGACCGAGATTCTCCTAAGAAGCTTGACATAGTAACAGTTTCACAGTTTTCACCTGGCAAATCATTGCATAGTAACATAAGCTAAATTTAAGCCTCTTTGTTACAGATAGAAGTTGCTATGCATAATCTTCTTATTTTCTTTGTATTCTTTTTAATATAATGATGATAATAATCAAATAATTTGTATTTATTTGAGAAACAAAACATAATAATTAAAATGGTTTAAACAATTAACATGCTAGATATATAAATTATTAAAGGTAAACTAATGATGCAATTTTCAATTCACTCATTACAACTTCAGTAAAAATTTAAGCAGAAAATTCAATCAAACACAACAAAAAAACCAAGACACACAAAATAAAAAAGAAACAATGTAATAATTTTCATTCTATATTTTCATTTCTAAAGAGAATTAGACTGTAGATATAAAAGAAATAATGTGAAAGGGAAAATTGAGATTGTTTAAAGTAGATAAACACAATTTTGTTTCACTGAATATATTCCTGTGAATTTTTCTTCTAAAAGTATCATCCTTAGTTAAGTTACTTTTGTTATCACTCTGTTATTACATGTACCCCAGTAGAGATCCACGTTACACATTCAGACAGTAAGTCATCTGCATATGCACTTACAAACAACATAGACACATGTGCACATTTGTACCTGTTTTGTAACCCATTACTTTCTTAGACAATTTGCTCAAAGAGCAAATTTTTTGTTATGATGCTTATTAATATACCACATAAAAGATTACCAGTTTACCACACTTGTGTATGTGTGCAGAGTACATATCTGTATCAATTATAATAGTAAAATAGTCTGTGTTCTGTATTTAATAACAAAGTATTTAATAGTAGTTAAGTTAAAGTCATTATTTTGCCATGTACTAAATATTTTGTTAAGTTGATACATGTAAAAATCTACTAAAAATATTATGAGGCAGAATACAATGCCCTATTTCTGATAAACATATACAAGAAGGATAAGGGTACAAAAAGTTTTACAGCTCTCTTTTGAAAACACCTGAAGAAGGGATAATATTTGTTGATAAAATAGAAAAAAAAAGTAAATAGTTCTAAAGTTAGCAAAATGGAACATTTAAATGTGGTAGCACTTGACCAGGACAAATATGGAATATGAGACTGGTGATGTAAAACATATGATAGTCAATAGGCCCTTAAGAGCTACTGTACCCCTCCCCATAGCCAATGGTGTCAAGCCCTGTTCCCAACCATGAGGACTTACATTTAGATATGTTTCCCTTGGAATGAGGAGGCATTTGGGAACCACAGTTACTCATATTACCCTTGTTTTTAATATTTTGAATTGCTCGTTTACTGATCTGATAGAAAATCAAATACAAATCTTTAAACTGAGATTTCTCTGTGTGGTGTGACCTGGCTTATATGGTGGAGTTAGCAGGGCTGGTAAGAATGCGTTTGTGAATAAATAGAGTCAAGTATAATATCTCACCTATTATTTATAGGAGGTGACTGATGGCAACTCATGTCCTCTTTTGCATTTGTACTCTGTTTCCCAGGTAAAGTGAGAGGGTTCCTATGGGGGTTAGATAACCCTATATCAGACTTGGGCTACATATATGATACCTGATGATTTATATTAAGAAAAGCTGAGATTATTATCCTAGGAATCTCAGGGAAGTCCGGGTTTTGAGAAATGGTACCAATTTTGTATCTCTGTTGGAGATTAGATAGCAAATAGTAGGCCACATCTTGAATGTCTGCACCAATTGAAACTGTTGGCACACATGTCTTTAGTTGGGCATATTGCGCCTCAAAGAGGCGATGGAAATGATAGGACATTAGCAGCAAGGCCTGGTTATACATATTATGACAACAGATAAAAGTGCCTGTAGTATTAGACTACTTTGATGTGGAAGGCAGGATAATGCCTCCCAGAGATGTTCACATCCTAATCCCTGGAATCTGAACATGTTAGGTTACATAGAAATGAGAATTAAGGTTGCAGATAGAATTAAAGTTGCTGATCAGCTGATTTTAGGAGAAAGAGATTATCCTGGATTATTGAGAGAGGTCCAATGTAATCAAAGGATCCTTTAATGTGAAAAAGGGAGGTAGAAGATTCCAAGATGGAGTGATGTAATGTCGTATGAGAAAGACAGTACCACAGGCCACTGAGGGCTCTGAAATTGGGGAGTGCCAAGAGCCTTGCAATGTAGGTAACTTTTAGGAGCTGCAGAAAGAAGCACACCCCTGCTAACACCTTCATCTTAGCCCAGTGAGAAACATTTGAATTTCCTAACTATAGAATTGTAAGCAAATAATTTGGAGGTTTTTGAAGCCACTAAGTAGTAATTTAGTAATTTGTTACAGCAGGTACAGAAAGCTAATATTTCCCTATAGTGAAGGCTTGGATGAGTCAAACAGAGCATTGAATTCTTATGCACATGATGGAAACCTTTTGTGATTAACAGTACCTCTAACTCCATCAAAATATAAGTCTTGAAGCACTGGCTAGAACACTAGAAAATTTCAAACATAATAAAGACACTAAATAGAGGGGGGGAAATAGACATCAAACTATATATAATCTCTAAATCCTTTTTTTTTTTAATTCTAAAGGTGAATATCAGAGGATCTGCTAGTTTGATCTTTTCTGTCCTGTCCATTGGAGTGATTGAATCTGAGCACACTGCAAACACTGCTGTAATTCCAATCCCTTATTCTGCCATGTATGCTTTAAATGAATCTTCTCATTTTTCAGGCTTGCCAAGTGAGAAAGGTGGTCAAGGGGAATATAATATAATCGAAATATGTAGGAGGGATATTCAGGAGCTCTTCGGGCTCTTCTAAGAAAAGTTGTAATACCTTTGAGTATATATGCCACAGTTTATCAGGGGACAACCTCTGGTTTATTAAGGGTGTTTTATAGAATAAAGGGGCTCACTATGGAGTATCATTCACCGTAATCCTAAATATAGCACACACTGAATTCCATTGGTAACCATATTTTCAATACAAGCAATAAGACTGAGTGAGCATGTGATGCCCACTGACTCCACCATCCTCCCTGGATATAACCTCTTTGATGTCATTGATTATGTCTTCCATTCCTTTGAATGAGTATATACTTATCCAAGACACTACACGCTGAAAATATTCAATGATAGTTTTATGATTTTCTAGCTGCTCAATATCCAGCAGAATTATGTAAAGAATAAGTCCTCTGAGGTTTAAATGTTTATGTGAATTTGTAACAGAAGAAGGCATAATGTTATTTTTTAAAGTGATTTTTATACCCACATCTTAAATTTATGGATGAGAATTGTTCTACTTATAAGGAAAGACTTCTTGTTCATGGCGACAAGATAGATGAGACTTTGTAACAGAAGAAGGCATAATGTTATTTTTTAACGTGATTTTTATACCCACATCTTAAATTTATGGATGAGAATTGTTCTACTTATAAGGAAAGACTTCTTGTTCATGGCGACAAGATAGATGAGACTAAGATCTGCTGGGATTCTGAATTTTGCAGTGACTAATAATAGACGACAGATTAAGAATAATTGACAGTGTCATCTTGAAGTGTTATAATAACAGAAGAAAGGGCTTCGGTAGACAGCTGGAAGAGAAGACAAGATACTGTCAGAGGGAAGTAAGTGCTTTTGTAGGCATTAGGCTTCAAATCTAGCTGTAATAAGCTTCCAATGCTTGAGTTGAGTAGAAAATATTTTTCATAATTTTCATGTTTTCTACTCAACTCAAGCACTGAAAGCTTATTAAAGCTAGATTTGAAACCTCACCAGATTTCCAATACAAACAATTTTCGTGGCAGGCTTTTCCCATTTTCTCACATCACAAACCACATAATATGCTTTAATAAAATTCTGGAGAATGGGTAGTTTATATTTAGAAGATGGCTAAAAAAGATCAGTAATCAATTGACAAGTTATATAGCCATCACAAGCTTGTAAGTGATGCTCTTATAGTGACATGTATATGTTAAATTTAGGCATGGATTGAGCTAGAGTAAAACACTTAATAAAGAAAGTAAAATGTCTATACCCTTTTTATTTTTACCTATTAGTGTGAAACACTTTATAAAACAATAAATGGCATTATTCTAATTAGCATCCCTTATAATGAGTTGGGAGAAGTGTTAATTAGCTTAATTCCATTAGCTTTCAAATACAAGGCAATAATGTAAAAATACATGTTACTTGAAATTTGGAGATTGAACATAATAAAATTATAGTTTATATCAAAGATAGGTATGTCAGTAAAAAAAAATAATTTAGGGACTTCACAAAAATTTCACCGAATTAAATTACATAGATACCTGTTATAGAAATATACACTGAATTGTGGGCTCTAATAACCAAAATTTAGCCTTAGCCTCACTCTTCCCTAGCTATGTGAATCTGAAATTTTATCCTCTTTTAACCTGCTTCAGTCTTACTTTAAGGATGAAATGAAACAATATATGTCAAAATATCTTACACATTATAAACCCTATACAGTTTCTACCACAAATGATCAGTTATCCACAAAGATTCGTTTTCCTACTGGCATATATAGAATTGTTTGCCCTTAGCAAGGCATTACATCTCTTTGTTACATATAGAGAATCTAGTTCTCAGCAAAGGTATGTGTAGGTAAATTATGTAACATTTCCAAGTCTTGGGATTTACAAAACAAGTGCCTTTTGCGTGATTTCTTTGTCTCTCCACTTGCTGAAGACAGAGCATTTGGGAGATCTGAATGAGTCTGGGTCCCTGAGTAATTCAATAGAAAGATATATTCCAGCCACTGACTTCTTCATGAACCTTATTATGAGCAAGAAATGAGTAATAGTGCTAAATAATTTTGATAATTAATAATGTTAAAATAGTCAAAATGTTTGTTGTTATATAATATAGTATTGTAAAGAATCCAATGAATTTATCCAGGTATTTTTACTTATACTTTTTGTAGCTACATATTAACACATTTATCTGTATTAAGCATATATACTATTTGAAGTGCTTTTGTGATAAAGAGATGTGAAGATTTTTATACATCACGTAGAGAATAATTTAAAAAATTTATGATACATTTTAATTTTATAATCTTTGGAATAAAGATGTTTGGAAGCATAAAGGAATATATTTCAAATGACTGAGGCTTTGTAAGTGAATGAGTATAAATGCGGTAACATTAATATGACTCCTTGAACCATTGTACCTCTTTTCCCCTATCTGTTGACCCTAGATATTGGATATTTACCAAGTTTCCTATTCCTATGTACTAGCGGGGCTACTCAAGGAAAAATTCACTTTTTTCCACACTGCTTTGCTGAATTTCCATTTCCCACTCCTGCTGCCCTTTATTTTCCACTACCATGCATCATGCATGCAATCTGTAGACATCCCTGCTAGCTCAGCTGGGACTCTATAGGAGCAAGCGGACTTGATGGTACCACAGATCTGCCACTGCAGACTAAATTTTATTTCAGGCTACAGATAAGCTGACCTGCAGATTTCTGATGCTTTGCTTAACAACACTATTGCAAAGTGAGGAGAATAACTTCCCTTCCGTCTGTGTTATATTCAATTAAATGGTAAAGGATGTTGTGATCTATTCTATATGAAGAGTCACAGAAATTTTGCCTGGAACCTGCAGAAATGCATCAATCAAAATTACCTCATTTTAACTAATACTTTTTCTCGCTTTATTTTATCTTTTTCCTTTCTTCCTTTTTTTTTTTTTTTTTTTTTCTTCCTTTTTTTTTTTTTTCTTTTAGAAAACATATTTTCTAAATCCACATGAATTTCCAGTATCTCTGGGCCTCTAAAGTTCCAAGTAACTGACATATGATAAACCAATACATATTACTTCCCTTTAGACTCTTGAGCTGTATTGCTAACAAAAACTTTTAATCCCGGACTCTTACTCATAGAATCATTGCCTATCCCTGCAATGTCTCCAATTATTTCTATTAGAAGATCTTTATATGTCTGAATCTTTTACATTAATTAGAGTTCACGTGACTTCCCTCTTCCTAACCAAGCAAGGAGACTTTATGCAAAACTTTCTTCACAGATAGAAAGTCAGGGAAAGAATGTTGCATATCTTCAGTTGACAGATGAATCTAATCCTTGTCCCTGGTCCAACCTGTATAATGTGTTTCAAAAATGAACACTGCTATCTGAATTTATTTGCCTGTTCTTTCAGAAAAATATTTAAGATTGTATTGCTTTTCTAGAAGAAAGCTTACTTTTAAGCTAATTTTCTTTAAAGTAGTTCACCCATCTCTAATGGTAGCTCTAATATTATGCAGGGTGAGGATGAAATATGCACATCTCATGTGGAAATAATCTTTTTCAGAAGTAAAACCAAATTAAAGAAAAAAATGCTTAAGTAACTACCCATGAGGGATAATCCTTTAATGCATTAACTAGCTGACAGTCATTCATGAAACACGAAATTCTGCAAGGTTTAATAAAGAGAATTTCTATATTCTTCTTTCAAGTTTATTCTGAGTTATAATCTGTAGAAATTGATTTTAAAAGGTATGAAGTAAAACCTGAAGTCTAGAAGTAGAAGTTTTATATTAGAAATATTATATTCAAATTATTAATGTCAGTGATACTTCTAAGTACACAGATACAGAAAAAAATCTGTAAAGAAGGGAGAAAACAAAATATATTCCATTCTTAGGAGTATTATCATTTCAAGCACAATCACATGCAAAACAAGTATTTTAGAATGTTTCAAGAAAGTCACAGTTCACTGGAAGGCCAGTTTAAGTTATTCTATTTCACATTTCCAAAAATTCTTGACATTTATATATTACCATAAAGGCAGCACAGTGAACATCTCCAAAGGGAGACAGTGGATTTTCTGATGCAGTAAGTGTTATAAAGGACAGTCATTTTGCAGTTTTAGATTGAGTCAATAAGTATATTACCATGTAAGCACTTTTCATGACAGAAATTCAATAATCACTTGTTTAACCTGGATTGCACACCATGGAATTGTAAAAACCTTATAACCTGTCTAATAAGACGAGTAAGTTAGCATACATCTAGAAGTATTGTTGTTTTTAAAGAGAAATGATTTCAATAGAAAATATACAGATAACATATATTGGTATGTATTTTCACATATATGCATATACACATGTAGTTTTCATATGTATACATGTATGTATGGAAGAATATGTATCTAATAACATTTTTATAAGTAAGAATTCCAAAAAGATTTATTGTGTTTACCTATACACTGAAACAGGTACATGTCAATACATGTTATCCAAATTAAAAGGAGCATTAGACATTAAGAAAATCAGAAATATTATAAATAAGAGGTTGCAGAGAAGTTCTCAAAGAGGAGGAGAAATTTTGTCCTATTGTCCTAGGATTCAAATTAACACATAATTTGAATTATGTGTATAATTTGAAATCTCTGTACAAGGTATCATTATATTTAATAAATATACATTGGGCATCAAGTACATATATATATTTATTATTTCACTTGGTTGTTACAGAAACCCCGTGAGAATGGCAAGGCAGTTATTTTTCTATCTTCTTTATAAGAAAGATTATCAGGTCAAATGACTAAAAAAAGTAAAATACTCTTCCCCAAGACCATTTCTTTCTTTTGAAGGCAGAGGTTCTGCTAAAAGGATACTGCACATAATTCATATGTACCCTAAAAATGTTCTGAAAGGTATAGGAAAGGAAGGAAAAGAGTTTCTATCTTACACTAGATTAAATTTAAATTCTCTTATATTGCCAATTAACATATCAAAAGAAGGCTTTTTTGAAATAATAAACAAAACATTTCAATCTAGACAAAGTACCCTCTAGACAAAAGAGAGGTGCTATTACTGAAACAGTATTATTTATTAATTTTTTTCAAAATAAAAAAATCATATGATGGGGAATATTAAATATATTTAATATTAAATATTTTTCCTAAGTAAGATTATTTTAAATTTTGATTAACAATATTTGTTTAATGTAATTTCAAAATATAAGAAGAATGAGGTTATTTTGATAAAAACAAATATTTGAAATGAAATATTGTGAATACATTTTGAAACTCTGTATTAGCAGCAATATCTGGTTCATTTCTGCATTTATTTTTATTGTTTAGAACCAAGACAATACTGCTTCAAGCATAATATAGAAAATTATAGGAGACTACCATTTTTAATAACTCACCTGAAACTTTTATGAAATATTCATTAAATACTAATCAAAATATCTAAAAGAGAAGTAGGAGAACATGTTTGCTTCTAAATGAGTCATTAGCAATATTTAATAACTACTTATATTCCTTACATACACATTAAAGTAAGCAACATCTTCCAAATGATAATCAACTATTAAACTGCGTGTAATGTGATATTGTCACTATAGCACATGCTGTTTACTAGACAATTAACAATTATGGGCCAAATAGGAACAGCTCGAGCCTCCAGCTCCCAGTGTGAGTGACACAGAATATGAGTGATTTCTGCATTTTCAACTGAGGTGCTGGGTTCATCTCACTGGGGCGTGTCAGACAGTAGGTGCTGGTCAGCAGGTGCAGCCCGACCAGCGAGAGCTGAAGCAGGGCGAGGCATCGCCTGACCTGGGAAGCACAAAGGGGAGGGGAATTCCTTTTTCTAGCCAAGGGAAACTGAGACACACAACACCTGGAAAATTGGGTAACTCTCACCCTAATACTGCGCTTTACCAAGGGTCTTAGCAAATGGCACACCAGGAGATTATATCCCACAACTGGTCCAGAGGGTCCCA
>NW_012115544.1:427131-438423 GCF_000951035.1 Colobus angolensis palliatus
AGTATAACAATAACAACAAAAAAATTATGCTATGATAATGTATTAAAAAGGGATTATATATAAACTATATTCATTTGGTTAAAGAATATATTAATAAATATTATAGCATTTTATTCAGTCACCAACACTTGGATTAAAAACAAAATAAAATACCTATCAGTATACAAGTATTAACTTTCACATTTATGTAAGAATTTAAAATGTATGCAGAGAAAAGGGGAAAGCCATATTCTAAGGCAAGCAGAAAAAACATCAATCAGATAGCACAAGTTACCATATTTATGGTATCCAGTGGATATACCCAATGGAATGTAGGTGTTTGTAGTGTGTGTGTGTGTTATTAGTGGTGGTGTGAAGACTTTAGACAGTTAAATCTTTCTAAATATTGAAATTTGAGCCAAATAATCTTACAATAAGGAAATCAGAAAAAAAAATCCTTCTAAGGCTTTTGAAAATTTTAACAACATCTGAAAACATAGAAACGAGCATACAGCAAAGTGCATTCATTCATCAAGGTCATTACTAAGAAAAAATATAGCCTGAAAATTTTAAACACGTTCCTAATCACATAATTTTTGCCTAAAGAATGACTTAAGCACCAGGTGGAATAATGTCTACCATTAATTTTTTATTTCCTTTAAGCAAAGCATGGATATTTAAATGACTTAAGTGCTGGTAATATAATTTCGGTGTCTTCTGTCCTGCAATAAAAATACAAAAATCAATACCTTTAAGATTGGGAGACCCCCATTTTAAAACTTTATTGCCCATTACCCATTAATGTTTGCTTGTCAGTACACATTAATGTCTTGCCCTTGATCTCCTCTTTCATTTCCACCTATTTCCTTCCCTATACACTCTACTGTGCACACATACACCTCTCTTGTGACCTCATCGCTTTTTCCTGTTTTTGCTTGCAGCCTTGTTGTCCTCCATGACTTCGCTCACTTGAGAAAGTGAGCAGATTTCTGCAACCACTATAATAACTCTGTTTTTGGTTAATATGGTTTACTGGTGATAAATAGGAATGGGTTAATGACTTTCAACTCTTTTAATATGCAAGAAAGATGTGATAAACTATTAGCTCTAGAAACAAACTTTCTAAGCATCATTATACTTTATCATTTTACCACAAACATAAATTTTTACAGCAATACATTACCCATTTGTTCTCATGTCAATTATCTTAAATATTGATTGTTTTTTGAGTCATTTGTCATAACATTTATTGAGTACAGAATATTAACCATTTGAAAATAAAGACAACTCTTAAAATCACTTACATGTAAAACATGGAAGATAGATTATGGAGTTGGCATACACCTAACTTTATCTTAGAAAATTGTTGATAACTTTCCCTAACCCTTTAGATTTTCGATACCTTTGAAAACAACTTGATTTAGAGTATAACTGTATTGTTCTTCTGTTTCATCATTATATATTTTACTTCTTAGTGAGACTAAATATCCAATACAATGGAACCACTATTTTCAAGGTCGAACACTATTCACTATGTCTTTCACAACACACACAGAATAACCAACGTGGAATTTTGAAGGATTTTCTTCCTTTCCTAGATATTTATTGTACTGAAAATAAGTTTCCATTTTAGTTTTTCCTCCCATTGGCATATTTTTAAAATAATACATTATGCTTACTCTTCTTTTCTACATCTCAGTTAGCTGTAATTACTCATACATTAAAATAAAGAAAAGTAAAATAGTACACTTTTTAGAACTAAAAAAGAAGCAGATCTTCTATAGATTGTGACCAATTGTTTTCTGTTTATTATGAAACCTATTTGTAACATGAAACCATTTCAGTAAAAACATCAATGTCAGTTATTATGCGGTTAAAACTAATGATGATAGGAGCTTAAAAATCAAAGATTATTTGTTTCAAAAGCCAATATTCATTCATTCAATTTTGAAAATCATTTTATACATGGTATATAGTCTCATTCAGGTAATTTCAGTGAGCTTAATTAATGTTATCTGCTGGTTTATATTCTAAAAAATTTATCTTCTATTTTTAGGT
Organism: Colobus angolensis palliatus; assembly: GCF_000951035.1. Taxonomy (NCBI): domain Eukaryota; kingdom Metazoa; phylum Chordata; class Mammalia; order Primates; family Cercopithecidae; genus Colobus; species Colobus angolensis. Next base: position 429,169 of record NW_012115544.1, read on the forward strand.
GGGTACTTTAAAATCATTCTCATATTTCAGATTATAGTTATTATATGCACAGGTCGATAAACAGTATCATTGAAAATGCTTCCTGTTGTCACATACGTTCTCTTGTATTATCTAAAGCTTTTAAAAAGAAAACCTATGCTGACAAGATAAAGAAATGCATCATGCTTTCTAGTTAAAACTGCTATACAGAGCTGCAATCTATTACACACCTGGGAGTCATGAAAGTGCTGAAACAACTTTACCATGTCATGCCTAATAATTATGTAATAAAAAAGCTATGTTATTTCAGCACATACAATTGTTTAAAGTGATTAATTTTCTGAAAACTTAAGTTGAAAATGCATGAGAATTATTAAGCCCATACCTGATCTGGGTTTGTGAAAATATATCGTTGTACTTACCTGAAATGTCTCTTAAATTGTAACTATTTTGTGTATTTGTTTCTTTTAAATCATTAAGATACATATGCATATCTGTAATTTTATTATAAATATATTATCCAACTAATTACTTAAAATATAAAGAGGTATATTTGCATATTGCTAAGTTCTTTTCTTTCTCCCTCAAAACTACTCAGACCTCTTTAAATATTTCAATAGAAAATAGAAAAAGATGGCTCTTCAATATCACATTAATTTATTATGAATTATTACAAACTGCTATACCTCTAGAAACCATCCTCTATATTGTTAAACTATAGCTTCTATGTTGTTCAGTACTCACTCTTTCAGTTTATTTACATGAAAAAATAAATTGATTGACCTTGAGGAGACTAGTGCTTTCATCTCCTCCCCAAAGTTAGAAGACTCTCAGTCTCTCACCTAAGCATTGATGTTAGGCCTCTGTTCATGCTGTTAGTGAATCTTAATAGAACCTCTCGGCCCACTTTCTTACTTCCACCATTGCCAAAGGATCTCTGAAACCTATTGTTGTATGTGGTAGATCATTACCAGGTGTTTGACAGTAAAAGAGGATAATCATCACACAGGCAGAAAACAACTTAAAATTGAAAGCTGTGTCTTGTAGTTTACAAAGTCTCAGTGGTTAGGCCATTATAGAATGGAAGAAGACGCAAACATCCCCCTAAGTATGACTTAATTTACCCTGCCCCAGCCCTTCCTGCCCACCTCAGCCTTACACCTCTACTTTCTTCCCGTATCATCTTCCATTGTCTTTACTCTCTCTCTATATATATGTATATATACACATATATAGGTGTGTGTGTGTATATATACATATATGTGTGTGCGTATATATACATATGTGTATGTATGTGTACATATATATATATTTTGACAAATGGAGTCTCACTCTATAACTCAGGCTGTAGTGCAGTGGCGCAATCTCTTCTGACTGCAACCTGCGCCTCCCGGGTTCAAGCGATTCTCCTTCCTCAGCCTCCCAAGTAGCTGGGACTACTGGCACATGCCACCATGCCCAGCTAATTTTTTAATTTTTAGTAGAGACCGGGTTTCATCACGTTGGCCAGGATGGTCTCAATCTCTTGATACACCTGCCTCAGCCTCCCACAGTGCTGGCATTAAAGGCGTGAGCTACGGAGACCGGCCTATCCACTCTGTTTTTAAACCATCATCTGTCAAGCCCAAAATTCCTGTTGCATTGTTTCACAAGCAATCTAATCCTTATTTATTTAAATACTTTCTGTGACGGTAATAACAAACATGCCTTGCTTTTCATCACTGAAGAGGCCAAGCAAAGTATGTTTTGGTTGTGTTTTAACAAAGGTTAACAAAGGTTAATTTCGGTGAATAATTCTGCCACCCTCGTAGAGCAAGTCATTTAAACTGCCGGCAACTTTTAAAATAACATTTTTTTCTTCCCTTTTTGCTAACTTGGTCAGCACAGAGTATTCAGTCAAAACTCATTCATTTACATTACGCTATAATAAGCGTGCCTACCCTTTTCACAGAGTGAAAAAAAAATGATGTCATACTAAAATTTATGACTGTTTTTCTAAAAAAAATTATTTCGTTTTATTTTGATATTCTGATAGAGTAACACAGTCAATTTAAATAAAAAATTCAACATTTAACTTTTTTAATACATTCACTACTATCACTATTTTTATTTCTATTGACATGTTAATTGCAATATAACTAGATCTATCAGTGAAATATAACTGGATATGTCCATCTACAGACATTTTGTTAATAATAGAAACTTACATTAAAAATTAGAATACGAAGGCTACATTTGTAACAATACCTTAATAACATGTTTGTATACAAAGTTAATTTAATCAATGATACATCTGTCATTTTAGTATTCATTGTATAAGTTCCTATGGGGAATTTTGCTTATTAATTTGACCACAAATGAGAAGCACACTCTCCTTGTTTAATATTTATCCTGCTGACCTGTTAAATGTTTGCAAAATAGGAGGTCTTGTATTGTTTTTAGTTTCGGTTTTTTTTTTTTTTCTTTTTTTTTAGAAAGGGGGTATGCTCTCTTTCTCCATCTGGAGTGCAGTGCTAGAGTCATAGTTTACTGCAGCCTAGACCTGCTGGGCTCAAGGGATTCTCCTACATTAGGCTCCCAAGTAGCTGGGACTACAGATGTGTGGAACCATGCTCAGCTAATTTTTGAAAACAAATTTAGGGATGGGAGTCTCCCTGTGTTGCTCAGGCTGGTCTTGAACTCCTGGCCTCAAGCAATCCTCCCACCACTGCCTCCTGAGTAGTTGGAATTACAGGCATGAGCAACCACACCCAGCTAAAAATAGAAGGTACTGCTAATGAGGATTCTGATAACTGCATAATACCATTATTATCTTTTTTTTTTTTTTTCTAGAGCTGCTGATTTTTGACGATATATTTCTTTTTTGCTCTAACATTCACATAAACTTTATATTCTGGCATCATCGTATGCCAGACATATCTGAATGAAGATAAAAAATGATTATTCATAAAATTTTCAGAGACTATTAATTAATCCTGTTTTTAATGAACACTAAGGTAAAACAAAATAAAACAAGCAAATGCTCAGAAGGCTGCCTCAGCAGAGAAGTGCTAATTGAAGAATTACTCCAGTAATGGCAAATTTTAAACATCAAAACTGAAAGAAATCAAAAGTGATAGAATTCCTGAGGAAAATGATTGTAGTTGAAGACAAGAAAGATGTAATACATCAGGAGCAAGTCAAACAAATAGGAAGGATCAATAAATGGAAATAACTCATGAGAAAACACGTTTTCACTCAGTTGCTACATAAAATTTTCCACATGATAAAAGTGTTTGATTGGAAGTATTCCAGTACACCTTACTCTTCACTCAGAGGGTCTGGAATTTATATTGACATCATAACTCAATATTGCCTAGCATAGAATTTAGCTATAATATAACTAGTGATCAAAATGAGTAACCTATATTATCCTTTCTTGATTTCTCAGGTAATTAAACTGAAGAGTTGTGCTAATGCACTTAGTATATTTTCATCGATTTAACAAATCTATCATTGTTCAGGTATAGCATCTAAACTTTCAAAGTACAACAAAAGACAACTTGTTTTGCCTATAAAGGATTCATTCTTCATCTATTGATGTAAGGAATATTAGGTCTTCTAATTACTAAATAAAATTAAAACGAAAAGTTGCACATAGGTAATGTGACAAAGTCTCATGATTCCTTTTAATCTTTTAGTATTCTTTGTAAGAGAAAATATAGAAAGCATCTTTTAAATCTTAGAAAATCATACATGAGAAACAAGCAGATCTGGACCAGTAATTGACCATACATTTTAATTTGTGAAAAACAATGACTATATTTATTCAAACATTATTGTATCCCATTAAGTATAAAATATTAATATAGACCAAGTTACTTGTTAGAGTGTAACATGTAAAAAATTCATTTTTTCCAATAAATGAAGGTGGCTAATTAACACTCTACCATGCTGGTTTCACTGTTCTTCATTAGCTGGCTTTCAATTATCCATGTCAAATATATCTCTCCGCCAAAGGTCTCTGTCAGCAGAGGAACCCACTTAAAATAATTTGTATTCTGTTGGTGTTGGAACAAAATGTGCAAAACAGAGATATAACTAGAGATACATCAGCATGGTTGGAACTCCTCGAAGTTTCTGTACCTGGTGTGCTCTGTTCTATGTGTTGGTACATTTGGTAAACATGAGTGGTACATTTGTTACAGTTGATAAACTTCCATTGACACATCATTATTATCCAAAGTTTACATTTTAATAAAGTTCATAGTTTAAATTAACATTCATTTTTTGTTCTTGTACATTATATGGTTTTGAACAAATGTTCAAATGTCTTGTACATTCTATGGTTTTGAACAAATGTCAAAACAAATGTAATGACAGATACCACCATTATAGTATTATACATAGTAGTTTCATTGCCCTAAAAATCCTCTGTACTCTGCCTATTTGTTCCTCCCTCACCTTACCCTCTGCATTGGCTTTTTCCATTTAGTAGCATGCAATTAAACTTCATCTGTGTCTTTTAATGATTTGGTAGCTTAGCTTATTTATTTATTTATTTATTTAGTACTAAATAATAGTTAATTGCCTGGATATACTACAGTTTATTCATTCACCTAATGAATGACATATTGGTTGCTTCCAAGTTTTGTCTATTATAAAGCTGCTAAAAACATCCATTTACTGGGTTTTTAGTTGACCTAAGTTTTCAGCTTATTTGGATAAATACCAAGGAGGTTGATAGCTGAATCATATGGCAGGAGTATATGTAGTTTTATAGTACTTATTATAGAACGTATCTGAGTTAATAGTGTTTCCACCCTAAAAAAATTTGCTTTTGGTTTTGAATTTACCCAGACCATGCAGGCAATGCCCAGGAAAAACCTAGGTCGTTGTAATAACCAGCTTGTGGCTATAAATCTTCACATATAATTTCTTCAGATAGAGCCTAGCTTGAAACAATTGATTTTAGAAATTGAGTGGATAATTTTATTAATTGAGTCTGTAAGGTACTTCTATTTAGATTTAGCTCTAATCCACTGCCTTGTGAGAGTGCAAGTTTCATTTTCAAGCTTTCTTAGGCAATATACCAAGTTTCTCAGTTACAGACATCTGGAATATCAACATGATTTTACAACTCTGGTTTTCAACTACCACAACCCCATCCCAACCCACTTACATTTTTCTTTATTCCTTTGTGAGCTCAACTCTTCATTGCATGGATGTTTATTATATTTCATCCAAAACTTCTAAAGAATTTGTAGCAGGCAAATTTTAAAAATGTGTAGATTACTACCTTTCTGATCCCAGAAGACCAGAGTTGTAAGTTTTGCTATAATTTCTGTGTACAAATTATGCATGGTATACCTATGTGACAATATGGACAATTTTTATAACCAAATTATGCACAAAAAAATTAATAAAAATCTCCACTAAACGATTCATAACTTCTCTTTCAGGATGTAGGTTCTAGTTATTAATTCTATCATTAGAATTAGTTATTACCCATTATTATCTTGCAATCTCTCTTCAATCAGACAGTTTGTTTCAAGAAAAAAACAAACAAACAAATAAAAATATCTTATTTTGGCTAGGCCTATAATAAACATTCCTTAAGAATATTCCCAGGGATTTCACCTCCTTTTCTAAGATGTTCTTGGAAGTAATCATTAAATATAATTTTAAAATATTTTAATTATCAACAAAATTGATATTCTTCATAACTTTGTGAAACCTTTTGTTTTCATCTTCTGTTCAACTTTACTGGAAACATATTCATCATTTTGTTACTGAAATTGTTAGAAGTCCTAAAAATATATGGTTGCTCTAAAAACCATCATAATGGTTTCCAATCTTATTTTCATGTCATGTTTTTAATTAAAATTTTTATTTTGAGATAATTATAGATGCACATGCAGTTGAAAAAAATACATACAGATCTTATGTACATTTTAACCAATTTTCCCCCCACCTTGAAAACATATATTAAAATATCTCTACTAAGATACTGACATGGTACAAGGAACATACAGAATAGTTGCATTATCATAAAGATCCACTGTGTCATTCTCCTTGTTATTGGTCTTATTTCCAAATACAGAGAAAAAACATTCAATATTTCCACAATTAGGTGTAATATTTTTTGATAAATATTCTTTATTAAATTGAGAAACATTTTCTTTGCTTAGTTTGCCAGAAGTTTTTAGCATGAATAGGTGTTAGATTTTGTCAATGGTTTTGTGTGCATCCATTGATATAATCAATTGATTTTTCTTTTTTAGCCCGTAAATATGGTGGATTACATCGATTTATTTTTGAGTATTGAAGCAGTCTTACACACTTGGAATAAATCCCAATTGGACATAGTGTATAATTGACAATGGTCTACAATGGTGCATAATTCTCTCTATATGTGTGTGCACAGGGATGTGTGTTTGTATATTTACATACATTCATAATTTGCTAATATTTCCTTGAAGCTCTGCATCCAAGTTCATGAGAAATATTGGCAATGACTCACACTACTTTATTGCACAAATATGTGGTAAAGATCAAAACTTTTCTGGGCCTTGCTGACACTTCCTGGTCAGCAAGGACACATCCTGGTGAAAGTACAAGGATGCCATGCATCTCTCATTGCGTCCATGTTTGAATATTATATTAGCTCCCATTATGCCCCCTGCAATCACAAAGAGAGAAGCAAAAGCTAATGCATATTACTACATTATAGCCACAAGGTGTTGGTAAAGGTTCAGATCCTTGTGGGGCCTCCCTGACACCGGAAGAGTGGAGAAAAGGAATGGAAGTGTTTAATGTTTTCCTGACTTGCACCCCCGCAAAGCTCCATGAAGATAGCAGCAAATTTTGTGTAGCCCGCTACTGAAACCCCAGATCTTAACACAATGACTTTTCTTTTTTTTAAATGAATAGAGACATTTGTAATTGTATTGAGATTTGCAGATGTATATCATCATCTATATGTTGAAAAACATGGCTCTCAGAGATTTATATATTAGACGTTTTTGCGCGAGTTTAGGGAGACCAAAAGTAGCATATTTTTTAGCAGATTAATCCTTTAAAAGACTAACCCTTACTAGAATTGTTTAATGATCTGATTTCAGGCTGTTCATTGTAACTTACTATGTCTACCAACTGGCTATTTCAATATGTTTACATAAAGAGACATTAATATTTAGCAATTTTCATTATTTAGTATCAAGCTTAAATTGGATCCCTATTTGACAATATTGATGCTTGGGATTTTTCTTTGTTGGAGGGACATAGGAAATCTTATTCACTAGTATTTTTGTCCTGGATTTTATCCTTTTTCAACAAACATAAGGGGGAAAATTGCTAAGCTCTAATGAGAGAAATCAGGTTTAATTCTAAAGTGCTAGTGTAGTAGAGTATTCCTATGATTTTATTACTTATAATAAAAGAATCTGAAATAAGTCCAGTGAATGAGAGGATTAACTACAGGAAATATACTATAGGAAAAAAAAATGCTTAGGCGGTTACATTTAAATAGGTTTTCAAGAATGGCATACGAATTTCTTCATCACAATGAACTTCCTTTATTCCACGTCTCACTAGAACTTGCCAAATCTTAGGTTACAATATGTTGAATATATCTATGGCTACAGATTTTCATAATATTGAAATAGATGTTATCATTTTTGTTAACTATTGTATTTTTTAAATGTGATGACTTGTAAATTTGGATACTACTTTGTTAATAAAAATATCAGAAAATTTTCAAAATAAGAAAATGGAAGATTTTGATTTTCCAATAATATGTTTATAACAACATGCTAACACTATGACGAATTACCTACTAATTACAAGGAAAATAAAATAAGCCAGAATAACAACACTAATTTTGCATTTTAGCCAAGAGAATATACAGTTGAAAATACACACAGACAAAAGCACATCTACATACTTAGAAATAAAAGAAACCACAGAATTTTAACATGTATCATGAGTTTGATATTACATATGTTTTAGAATAATTGACGATAAGTATAATGACGTACAGAATAATCTTTGGTGCAAGCTATATGATTTAAAAAAGCACTCATGCTTTACTGGAAAGAACAATGACAAGAAAGGAAACAGCTGGAATTATAGTCTTTTAAGTTAGGATAGGGTATTGAAAACTGAAGTCTTTCATAATTTTCATTCTGTTTTTTAGAATAAGTTTTAGGAATAAATTGTTCCTTTCTAGTATTAAGTATGTAATAGGTGGAGGAAAACTCATTTTTAACCACTTTTCCTATTGTAAAAACAATAGAATACAAGTTTCCCACTGAGAAATGATAATTTTTCAGGAATTTTGAATGCAATTTATATTGAATATTTTACAAGAAAATTAAGGAGGATCTGATTCAATTATCCACACAAAAATATAAATTATACAGGAAAATGGGTTTCTTTTTGTTTAACTAGTGATATACTTTATATGCAAATGTTTCTTTATCTAAACAATTTTTCACTTGCTTTTATAAAATTTACTGTAGGTATATCTGTGTATCAATACAATGTATCTATTAATCATTTAACTATCCTATAATCAGTTAAAAATTATAGAAATGCTGAGTTTAGAAGTACTTTAGGAATATGTATTCTTCACACTGTCTTATTAACATCTGGTCATAAAGATTTTTGAGCATGATAGCACATATCAACAATACTATTAAGCCTTTATAAATCTGTGAAAGCAAAATGAAATAAATTTGGCAATGAAGAGTCATACAAATACATTGATTTCTAAATGATAATAAGACCAGCATTTTCTTTTTTGTTTGATTGTTTATTTTCTTAAGACCACATTTTCTATGATTTGATGAAACAGTCTTATATGTTCATTTACAATTATTATGATGATTACTATTTACATGAGTAGGCAAAAAATAATCATATGAGGAATCCTCACGAGTATTTTGATGTGGATATTAGTACTTTCTACTCAGGTTTTGAGGGTTGTAATAGTATCAGAAAGTGGTGCTAAGGTATACACTTACGCAATAAAATACTTTCTTTTTTTTTTTTTTGGCAAATGAAATGTTACTTCAATATTTCTAATGTTCTGGTTTCTCAACAGGCTCACTCCCCGAAGACTCATTTCTTGCCAAGATCAGGGAGTTTCTGCCCATACGGTCCCATGATTTCACTACAGTTGGAGAAAAAAATCTTTCAGGCTTCTGATTTCCTTGTAGATAAAAATAGCATACACCTTCGGTTAGTGAAAGAATGACAAAATTAAAATGCCCCAAATATTCTGAGTTCATTGTA